>NW_015540921.1:45725-62485 GCF_001515605.1 Sinocyclocheilus anshuiensis
TAAATTCCCCTACTATATACGGTGAAAAACTGTATTGGACATTACATGTATTGGACATTAATTTTACGGTGGTATACTGTTTTTGGAAGTGAAAAAGACTGTATAATTTACAGTGAATAACCGTAAATTGACATTCCCAGAATTCCCTGCGTTACATTTCAAATTTGATGTTTTTTTGTTGAAATAACTATGTTTCTTCTTAGTTTTTTCTTATTAGTTTTGTATATTAGGGTTGTGTGTTACACCTAATGTTGTTAAATGAATGTTTATTGCATTATTTCAGTTTCATGTGTGTTACCATGATGGTGTTTAGTGTTTGTATGAATGACACTGTGCACCTTCTATATATGTTATTATTTAAAAGCTGCTTGTGATGGACTTTGGTTCATCATGTGACTTTCTCATCACCGCCTGCATTTGGTGGTTATCAGTTTATTACAAAGGTACAAAACAGATTTCAGTACTTCAATAGATTGGTATATTAACATTATATCAGTTCATGAAATTACGGTATTTAACTGTAAATTTAAGTTAAAACCGTAAAACCTAAAATGTTGCTACCGTATTTTTTTTACGGTAAAATTTCGGCAACCACAGCTGCCGGTTTTTTACCGTACATTTTACGGAATATTTTTTACAGTGAGGGTTTACTAAATTAAAGCTATTACAAATCTAAATAAGCTGAAATAAAATATAAGTATTAGTAAAGAAGTAATTAAATAAAAATAAAATATAAATATTGGATGAAAAACTTAATGTTGCCTTGGTAACTAAATTAAATAAGTTGACGCACTAAAAGTACTGACTAATAAATAAATAAAACTAAAACAAAAAGCCAGGGTTATTATAGTTAACTAAATCTACAATTAAAAGCATAAAAATAAAATGTTTCTTGAAATGAAATAAAAGTTAATTGAAATAAAATCCTATATTAAAAAACATTTTATTTCAGTTAATTGCCAAGGCAACATCATTTTCATTTAAGTTGATGTACTAAAATAACTAAAACTAAAACTGAAAAAAAAAAAAAAATCAGAAATATAGAAATATAATAAAAATGACAAAACACTGCAGAATTACTAAAACAGTAACTAAAATTAAAATGAAAACGGAAAAACTAATTCAAACTGTTAATAAAAACATATAACACTTAAGTAACACTATTAAAAATGATAGTTTAAAATAATCCAGTAATTGAAATTAAGCTGAAATAAAATAAAATCTAAATATTAGATGAAAAGCGTCTATAATACTGATTCTTAGGCACAATGCAGACAGCCCTTGTTTTCTGTGGTAAAATCACTGTAACGCACGGCTTCAACTGGCGTAATGCAATACGCAGTTTAACGTCAATGTTCAATATACATTTGACATATATTTACGTTTAATAATAACAATCAGAATAAACTGTTCTGTTATTCAGTGCATTAGTATAGACTGTGCATCATATAGATGTGTATTCATCAGCATTTTATACCAGCTTTTATAACATTTTATAATTGTGTATAGTAATACACAATGACGTGTGTTGTTTTTTGTGTGTTAACAGAGCCTGAAGACACAAACCCTGAGACAGGTACGCCTCATTTACTACAGGTGTACAGTTCTGGTCACAAAACAACATCAACACAAGACACAAGTGTGCTTTAGCTGATGTTTAAGAACTGATGTGTGTTTCCTCAGACGCTGCGACAAAAGATCAGCCCGCGACAGAAGATGCTGAAGAAACAGCAGCAGGTGATCTGATTCAAACATTTCTCTGAAATAAAGCCATCACACACCACAAACAACACACAAAACCAAGGCACATATACATATACATATACATATATATATTATGTATATTAAAAAAACAGCGATAGAAAACCTCACGTTTTAAAAAGGGCCTGGAAAAGTCATGGTTATTTCTAAAAGATAATGTGTCCCAGTTATTCTCAACCCTAAAATATTTCATAGCCAGAAGCTGCTCTTTCTGAACGCAATCTTTAATAAAAATGATTTTAAAAATCCTTCAAATATCCTGTAACCATGAAGGCCTGGAAAAGGCATAGAAATGCATCAGACGGTGGGCTGGGAAGCCTGTAATAATCATGTGGTTTTGACTATGACGTATTTTCCTCTCTGATGCTGTTCCGCTGAGAGTAACAGACGCAGCGGATCAGACATGCTGGCTTGGCAACTAAACGAGTTTAAGAGGAAACACTAAAGTCACTAACTGGAAATAAAAACTAATGTCACTAACTGGAAATAAAATAAAAGCTGAAACTGTGAACTAAAACTATTAAAAATCATTCAGTAATTGAATAAAAGCTCAAATAAAATATAAACATTGAAAAAACTTAAACTAAACAAAAACTAGAAATGTTGCCTTGGCAACTAACTGAAATAAATTAAATAATAATAAATTAAAGGTGAAGCATTAAAATTACTAACTGAAACTGAACTAAAACGAAAAGTATTTAAAAAAATCATAAAATAAATTATTATATTATATTATATTATATTATATTATATTATATTATATTATATTATATTATATTATATTATATTATATTATATTATATTATATTATATTATATTATATTATATTATATTATATTATATTATATTATATTATATTATATTATATTATATTATATTATATTATATTATATTATATTATATTATATTATATTATATTACTAAACAAAAGCACAACAAAACTAAAACTAAAATGAAAACTGAAAAAATGAAAGTAAAAATACAGATGTAGTTTAAGTTGAAACACTAAAATTACTAACTTGAAATAAAATAAAATCTAAAACTGGGAACTAAAACTATTAAAAATCATTCAGTATTTAAAAAAAAGCTCAAATAAAATAAAATATAAATATTTAAAAACTTAAACTAAACAAAAATGAGAAATGTTGGCTTGGCAACTAACTGAAATAAAGTAAATAATAAATTAAAACTGAAGCATTAAAATTACTAACTGAAACTGAACTAAAACTAAAATTATTAAAAAATAATTTTCATAAATTATACGTTTTATTTTATTTTTTTAATTTTGATTGATTGATTGATTGATTGATTGAAAATCAAACTATCCAAAAACCAGAAATGTTGCTTTGGCAACTAAAAAATTATTTGTTGAAATAAGTTTGTTAAAGAACTAAAGTTACTAACTGGGCAGGAATAAAAAACTATATAAAATTATATAAAATTATAAAAAATATAATAAAAAAATA
This sequence comes from Sinocyclocheilus anshuiensis, assembly GCF_001515605.1. Classification (NCBI taxonomy): domain Eukaryota; kingdom Metazoa; phylum Chordata; class Actinopteri; order Cypriniformes; family Cyprinidae; genus Sinocyclocheilus; species Sinocyclocheilus anshuiensis. The sequence goes on from NW_015540921.1 coordinate 48,953, forward strand.
TAAATATAGTCATTGCAGTCATTGAAATAAAGCTGAAATCAAATCAAATATAAATATTAGATAAAAACCTTGTAAAATAACTGAAATAAGTTTAAGCTGAAGCACTGAAATTACTACAAAATTAATAAAAACTAAAATAAAAAAAAAAAATAGAAAATTACAATAGCACAACAAAAATAAAACTGAAATTAAAATGAAAGTAAAAAAACAAACAGATGCAGTGTTTAACAAGCACTTGCTGTGGATGCACAGTCAGACTGGACCTGGAGGACTGATGTTTATGTTATGTTTAAACTTATGTTTAGCTCCATCAGCTGAAGAGGAACCTGCTGGAGAAGAAGCAGAAGCAGGTAGAGATACGAGACGTTTCTCTGATATCTTCACACTTGCGGCAGTCAAACTCTGAGGCATTTTCAAATGACTATTCAGGACATTCTCTTCCCAAACTCATCCTTATTTCACTTTCCTGAGCTCATAATGGGATTTAAACTCATACTGCAGCACTTTCTGTTAAAAGTTAAAAGACTGTAAAAAGCTCTGTTCATCGTGCAATAATTGGCTGAATATGAGTGCTTTTATCTAAAGTGACTTACACTGCATTCAACTGAAATATGAGTTTTGTGATCATTTATATTTGAAACTAACTTCTAAAGCATTTAAAAAAATATTTGTAAGATTTATGTATTTGAATTGCATGTAAAATTTCAACTAATTTGGATTGCACAGCTTTCACATAAACTCTAATGTGAGACATTGTTTTTATTCAACTGAAAGTTTTAAATGCACAATAACAACGTTTACATATTTATCACCACTTTGTTTTAATTTCATATATTTATCTAATTGATTATTGCTGGTTCAGTCATATTTTAACCAGGTTTGAACGTTTTAACTGAATACATGTAATAGTTTTCCCACTGAACAGATTTATGCTGATTCAAAGCCATTTGAATAAATGCATTATTTTGAATGTTATTTAAATCAAATCAAATATATGCAAATAGCTAATAATAAACTATAGCATGGTTTTTGAGTGAGTGTAGAAATCTGATCTGTTTCATTTTTGTATCCGTGCTATTTTAGATACTATTATAGTTTTGTCAATATTTTGAATTAGATTTCATGTTAATTTTAGTTAAAGTTTTAGCCATTTTTATTAATTTTTGTTGTTTTTAAATGTCTATATAGTTTTTATTAATTTTATTTCATTTTTAGTTTTAGTACATCAAGATAAACCAAATAAAAATGAGAAATGTTGCCTTGGAAACCAGCTGAGTTCAAGTTTTATATATTTTACTTCATTTCAGTTAACATTTATTTTATTTAAAATAAGTTTTAAAATGGTTTTAATTTTAGTTTAGCTAACTATAATAACAGTGTCACGCATGACTGACAAATATGCATCGCATCAAGTTTATTAGTTTATGTTAAAACTCCGTAATCCAGATGCATGGAGATTTTATATGCAATTCAAACACATAAATCTTATATTTAGGCCACAATATTTTGTGACTGTGTGCAAAGCTGCATATAACAGCCTGTATTAATGCAAACACATTATATTGATCAGTGTTTGTTCACTGTGGTTCTAGATGAAGCCGATGCAACTAAAATAGGTACGCAGCTCACTTTCCTTTTAGTTTATATATATATATATATACGTATATTAAGCTGTTTTAAGACTATCTGAAGGTTACAGACATTGAATACTTTGACTTTCAGAAGCCGAGTCACCTGTCGGAGATCCTGAACCAGGTGAAACAGAGATTTACTGTCTGCTTTATCTCACAGCTTGATCTTCACCATCATCTATACACTTTGCTTTGCTTTCGTTTCATAGAAACAATAGATTTTTATGAACAGCCTTTTATTGCCACAGTTAAACTATAACAACGTCAACACGTTACTATGGCGTTCTATACATATTGTTATATATCACTCTTAAAAAACAAAAACCCTGATTTTATTAAATATAGACAACATCTTTGACTTCATATGAAAAACTCTTTGATCTTATACTCGTGTTACAGTTCCGTGTGTTTGCTTTAGTAATTTTACGACACATTAAATGACGATCAAACAGGTTCATAGTCCAAACGCAAGACCCATAATTAACGCGAGATCCGTAATTAATGTTGTCAGGGTTGTCAGGGTTTCTTGACTCTCGACCTTTCTACAATACCAAAATGTATATGACTAATTTTTTTGACTGTTCTTTCCAGGAGATATGTAAAAAAACTTTGTTTTGTCAGAAATCACGCCTGAAGAAGCTCCAGATGATGCAGAAGAAGAACCAGCACAAGAGGAAGCAGAAGGAGGTAAAATGTCATAAAGTGTGTGTGTGTGTGTGAGAGTGTGAGAGAGAGTGTGTGTGTGTGTGTGTGTGTGTGTGTGTGTGTGTGTGTGTGTGTGTGTGAGTGTGTGAGTGTGTGTATGTGTGTGTGTGTGTGTGTGAGTGTGTGTGAGGATGCTGGGAATGTTAAAATAGACTCGAGGACTCAATACAGCATGCTCTTTGTCAGATGAATACACATATTCCTCTCAGGTTCTGTGTTACGAAACTTAGTGTGCTGCCTATATAGGGAGGATTTTAAGGCATCATGATTAACATACCTCGCTTTGACCAAATTCTAAAGCAGAATCACATCTATGCTTTGACAAAGTGAATAAATTAATTAAAAAGGTAATTTATTAAACATGCAAATCATTATAAAAATGCAATTTAATAGAATGGACTAATTTACCCAATTTCTGCGTTATCTATTTGTATGCTTATTTTAGTATTGACCCTTTTCACAGACTAATGCCGTGTTTGCACAGTTATTACTATTTTAAATCGAGCGAGGTTTCATATATTTTCATTTCTATCCCTCACGTTGTGTTCCGGTCATTTTGACCCAGAAAAGATTTTCTTTTTCACAGAAAATGTGAGTTCATGTTATTGCATTGGACTAAAACTGACTTTACTCACACAGGGTAGAAAACTTACAAAAAAATAAATAAATAAAAGAAATGGGATAATTTTTATACTTTTTGGGGATTTTTTGTTACACATGTGCTGTTCGTGGTCAAAAATGACTGGCTTTTTAAAAATTGTTTGTAAATCTCTCATTATGACCAAATCTTGGATTCAATCTCTTCATCAGCTTGTTTTCTTTCAATCAGCACAGGTTTTGTGTTTCTTTTAGGAGCTGATTGATCGTAGTCCTCATTGATCTGAGCTCATGCACCTCAGTTAACGAGTGAAAAAAGCATTATTTGTGCATAATTTTGGATCAAAACCCTGTGCTAATCAAAAGAAAACAAGTTAATAAAACCACCGAATGCAGCATACAGCATACTAAGAGATTTACAAGCAATTTTTTAGAAAGGACAGTCACTTATTACTTAAATTATATAAAGCACAGAAATAGTGTTAAAAAAATGTAATTTAGATTTATAAGACTATACTTTGTGTTCTATTACCTTTGCATGAAATTACAGAAAAAAAAAGAACAGCGAATCTGACATCTCTCTCTATTCTGACTCTATTTTGGAAAGTCATAGAAACACTATCTCAGTTTTGTTTTCCTTTTGCTACTGAAGTGCAAAAAATATATTAGTTGTAGTTTCCGTTCATCACTATAGAAGTCTACCCAACTGTGACTGTTTCTGAGAAGAGTGCTTTATGACGTTTTTAACACCGAACTCTATTGAAATCACTCGAGCATCAAATCCTCTTTTTCTGAGTCACTTCCTGTGGAGAAAATAATAAAATCACTGACTTTTAAGGCTTTAAGGTTTAGAAACAGAGCTCAGATCAGCTCCGGTGTCCAGTGAAATGAGTTTGTTTGTTTGTTTGCATGCGTGACGTCTGCAGGGGAAGCAGATGCAGACGCAGATACTGAAGCAGGTGCGTTTCTCTGTAACTGAAACAATATCAAATGTGAACATGGTCAATATAACACTTATTCCAGGAACAACAGAAACGTCTCGGTTACGTATGGTAACCCTCGTTCCCTGAAGGAGGGAACGTAGACGTCACGTCGGATGACCGACGAATTGGGATCTCGCTTAGAGAGACCAATCTACTTTGAGTGTAAACTAAACGAGCCAATGCACATTGGCATGCAATTATTGCATCCAGCTGCTGCTGATCACAGCGTGAGTATAAGTAGGCAGCAGATGCAGCGCATATTCAGGTTTTCGCTGAGGAGCCGAGCCGGTGACCCGGCCGCTCAGCAGTGGTACAGGAGCATACTTGCGAACGCCCCGCGGCCAGCTGTGTGCCACTGCGTCCGTGCCGAGTGTTCCCTCGGCCAGGGAGAAGAACAACTGGCAGTGAGAGGTTTCTGGAGAGGCAAAGCCATCGAGACGGGCTGGGTAGCTCTAGCCAGGCTCCCAGACTCTGCGTAAGTGGCATCAACGGAACTACAGGCGTACCCGCAGTGGGGCTTAGGTCAGGAGCAGAACGATAGAACCGCTTGACTCCGAAGCGAAAAGCTGAATATGCGCTGCATCTGCTGCCTACTTATACTCACGCTGTGATCAGCAGCAGCTGGATGCAATAATCGCATGCCAATGTGCATTGGCTCGTTTAGTTTACACTCGAAGTAGATTGGTCTCTCTAAGCGAGATCCCAATTCGTCGGTCATCCGACGTGACGTCGAGAGTGACCGACTGAAAGGGAATTTAGATCAGCGTTTGCTTTAATCCAGCATGTTTTAGAAAATAAACACTGAAACGAAGAGTGTTCATATTTCACATTATTTACGTTGGGCGAATCTTATGAAACCTGTGGTCACATCATCCTATAATCAAAAGAAAAAAATAGGATATTGTATTTAACATAAAAAAAATTAGGCATGTTCAAATTTTTTATATACTTTTGCTGTATTTATATTTTATGTTTACATTATTTTTGTGAAGCATTAAGCACATTTTCCCCTACTATTTCCTCTTCTAAAAAAAAAAAATTTTTTTTATTTCTTATTTTATTTATTTTGAGGAATTTGTACATTTGTACATTGTTGTTCTGTCATTTATGCTTGTTGATTAAAAAAAAAAATCATTGTATTACAGTAATTAAGAGTCCAATGAGATTCATCATTAAGAAAAATAGGAATTATAATAATTTTGCATTTATATTTTATATTTACATTATTTTTGTGAAGCATTATGCACATTTCCCCTACTATTTCCTCTACTAAAAAAAAAACAAAAAAAAAACAATAATTAAATTATATATTTTATTTATTTTGAGGAATTTGTACATTGTTGTTCTGTCATTTATGTTTGTTGATTTTTTTTTTAAATCCTTGTATTACAGTAATTAGAGTCTAAGAGATTCATCATTAAGAAAAATAGGAATTATAATAATTATTATAATTAAAATCTTGTGAGTACATATTACAGTAATGAGAATTTGAGTTACTAATGAGCTTTGTAGTCATGAAAATAAATATCTATTAAAATGATTTTGTTGTGAAATGTGACTTGTGGCATGTTTTGATGAGATTCACCTTATAGTCTTCCTGGAATATAGTTATTTTGGCCTTGTTTTCTGGACTAAACGTCAGAAATGTTGGTGTTTTTTCTAGACTCGACCACTGTACCAGAGGAACCTGTTGAACCCGCTGTCGCTGTGGAAGGTCTGACGCTGGACTATCTGTCATTTATTAGGCTGCTGTTTTACTGGCCAGCTTTGTGTTTACATGTGCTTCTGTGTTTTCTCCAGATAATTCTGCAGGATTCGATCTTTCTGATGCGCTCGGTAAGAGATCATCACAAAGCTTTAGGGCGTTTGTGTTTGTTTTTGGGTTATTCCACCAGCAGGTGATTTAAATCTGGAATTACTGTCAGTAGATCAATTATGAATTATACTTACATTGTTCAAATTATACTTACAAAAGTTGAAATTTCGGAATTATGGCATAAAATATCATAATTATTAAATAAGACATCTAAACCGTGAATTGAATTGATGTTGTAAAACAAACTTTTTTTGTCGAAAAGTTCAAATTATGAGATTTAAAAAAAATCTAATTAGGAGCTAAAAGTTAAAATTATAACAAAATTCTCTATTATTTAACAGAGACGTCAGCTATTAGTCTTGGGCTTTCAGCTTCTCCACACGTTTATAAAGAACAGATGCACACTACCGCTCAAACCTTTGGAATAATTACGATTATTTAATGTTTTTGAATGAAGTCTCTTCTGCTCATCAAGGCTGCATTTATTTGATAAAAAAACTGAAAATTGTGAAATATTATTATAATTTAAAACAGCTGTTTTCTATGTGAATATGTGTTAAACTGTAATGTATTTCTGTGATGCGCAGCTGTATTTTCAGCATCATTACTCCAGTCTTCAGTGTCACATGATCTTCAGAAATCATTCTAATATGCTGATTTGCTGCTCAAGAAACATTTCTGATTATTATCAATGTTGAAAACAGTTGTGCTGCTTCATAACACTTTTATTCATCAAGGAGGCATTGATCGAAAGTGACAGCTAGGGTTGGGTACCGAACTCGGTACTTTTAAGGGCACCGATCGAATTGCGTCGGTACTACCGAGTACCGATTCACGTTAAATGTGTGAAAATTTCGGTACCTGAGAACGCATCTGGGCGCATACGCTACAGAGAGAGAAAGAGAGACCCTGTGACGTGAGGTCAGCCCTGCAACTCCTTCAAACAACATGCAGGGCAAGCCGAAGTGTTCTGAAGTGTGCTTACATTTCGCAAAATCCATTCATAAAAACGTAATTTACTCTATTGCGCGGAACGCCAAGGAATTCGTCAATTTTGGACGAATAAATCAAAAGTAGCCACTGCCACTTAATTCGAATCACGATATGAACTAGTGTCTGTGAATATTAAAATGCAAAAAGATGGTTTAAATATGAATCCTGCATGTTCCGCTTGCCTCTGTATGTATGAATGCCGGAAACGCGGTTTTGTTTACTACACAAATACCGAAGCACGCGTGACGCTCGCGGTGATTTTCGGCCTCTGCGTCTCACTGGATGACAGCATGAACACAAAAACTTAATCTCCAGAGCTGCTGTGAGAGTCACTTCGTGAGAATTTTACCGTTTCATTTGAGAAAACTAGCATCATCATACTGTATACACACAGAAACTTCATGTCAACCTGTCAAAATAACAGTACGGTTTAACATGTAACAGACATATATTACTCAAAGTAAAATAAGTAATAAGTAATAAATTGTATTTTGTCTTTTGTACAGTATAATGTACATCTTTAAATATTCAATTTTCTATCAAATTGAAATAAAACAATTAAATGATAAAAATAAATATTACAACCAGATTAATCACTTAATTGTAGAAATAAATAATACAATTATTAGCCTATTAAAAATGTTTTAAAGGAATATTCACACAATTTTTCTTCCATGTATTAATTTCAACAGTAAACCTCAGTTTGTTTGCCAAAAAATAAAAGGGTTTAATTTTCAATTGATTTCAAATAAATGTTTAATGCCTTCATTCGATTTTCAGAAAAATTAAAACAAGAATTTCTGGGAAAAAAGAAGAAAAAGTTTGTAGGGCCCTTTTGTTCAAAATGTTGAAATTGAGACTTTTGGACTTCAAAAAACTTTTTTTTTCAAAACCTTTCACTGAAATAAATGTTTACACAGAGAGTAAAGTACCGAAAAAAGGTACCGGCACCGAAATTCAGGTACCGATACCGGTACCGTACCGGTTAAAATGTGAACGGTAGCCAACCCTAGTGACAGTAAAGACATTTATAATGTTACAGAAGATTTCTGTTTCAAATAAACACTGTTCTTTTGAGCTTTCTATTCATCTGTGAATCCTGAAAAATAAAATGCATCACAGTTTCCACAAAAATATTACTGTTTTCAACATTGATAATAAATCAGCATATTATAATGATTTCTGAAGATCATGTGACACTGAAGACTGCAGTAATGATGCTGAAAATACAGCTTTGATCACAGAAACAAATTACAGTTTAACAGATATTCACATAGAAAACAGCTGTTTTAAATTATAATAATATTTCACAATTTTACAGTATTTTTGATCAAATAAAGCAGCCTTGCTGAGCAGAAGAGACTTCTTTCAAAAACATTGAACATATCTGAATTATTCCAATCTCCTGACTGGTAGTGTATGACAGTCAGTACACAAATGTCTGGTGCTTGCATGTAAATTCCAAACCTCACTGGCCTTGTCCAATGACTTTGCACATATGATGCTTCACACAGCACTGCGCATGAAATAAAGCGCCATGTCTTGGCAGTTTGAGTGCATTTCAAGTGCTCACACAATGCATGACTGTACAGGAACAGAATTTATTGGTGTGTGTCTGATTACCTGCACTCAGTTACGTTTGGTAATCACACACTTCATTTATTTGCTGCTCCTGGTTTAGCAAGTGAAAACTGACAATTAAAAGAGATGATAGTAATTCACAGTACTATGGCTGAATTCACTAACCAGTTGCACCACTTTAATTGCAGCATTTCTGCGCAAAACTTATATGCAGTGAATCAGACAGTGTGTGCAAATAAATAATAATAAATAAACACTAGCACTGTTCATATATCATTTATCATTTACTTTACAGAAAAGGAACTACAACCAGAGGATCCAGGTAATTACTGTATTCAAATTTTAGCATGCCCGTAAACATGCAATATTTTTCTCTGAAGCTGCTTTGAAACAATGTCATATATACATAAAATGTGCAAATTCAACTCAATTATAAATGAATGAAGTTTCCATATTCAGTGTAGAATCAATACATTTCAGAGTTTGCTTTATGTTATTTGCATGTTAATTATATGTTTGCTTACAGTAAAGACTGAATTGGGAGATGCAGACCAGCACAGCTCAGGTCAAGGCAGAGGTCAAGCACTTTTGTTTTATATCATTTGGTCATATTTACATGATGTTTTGCAGTGTAAGCTTAACATCTATAATCTTATTATGCATTATTATGAGGTTTGGCCTGAATTATAAGCATTTAAAAAAAAAAAATAAAAATACTTGCTTAAACTCAAAATTAAAACCTTAAACCCCTATATTGTGAGTATATTAAATAGCATAAATAGGATAAGTATATTTACAATAATCACGGTTTGAATAAAAGGTGTAATCAGGGCTGGGCTTCTAGGCGTCAGAGATACTGATGCATAAAGCATTTCCTGAAAACAAACAAAAACAAATAATAATAAAATATCGTAAGCAAAGCATTATATTCAGTATATTGGCTAAATATGTGCAGAAAAAAGCATCTAAAACAAACAAGGAAGTAATTGTATATTTTTCATATTACACAGCAATGGTTATTGCCAATATCTGTGTTTCATCTTGTTATGTTCTCTCTCATTACAGCTCGCAGCGCTGGAGCAGTTTCTGAGCCAAACGGTATCATATTCTCCAACTAGATCATATAAACAAACACTTCTTAAATGTTAAATGTTTTGTGAGAAAGTCAAAGTGCTTGAGTGTTCTGGTTGGAATCTTGTTCTTAGGGGTTCGGTGTGGTTACTAGGGTGTTGCTATGAGTCAGAGGGTTCTGGGTGGATTCTTGTTGTTAGGGGTTCAAGGTGGTTATTAGGGTGTTGCTATGAGTCAGAGGATTCTTGGTGGATTCTTGTTGTTAGGGGTTCGGTGTGGTTACTAGGGTGTTGCTAGGAGTCATTAGAGGGTTCTGGGTGGATTCTTGTTGTTAGGGGTTCGGTGTGGTTACTAGGGTGTTGCTAGGAGTCATTAGAGGGTTCTGGGTGGATTCTTGTTGTTAGGGGTTCGGTGTGGTTACTAGGGTGTTGCTAGGAGTCATTAGAGGGTTCTGGGTGGATTCTTGTTGTTAGGGGTTCGGTGTGGTTACTAGGGTGTTGCTAGGAGTCATTAGAGGGTTCTGGGTGGATTCTTGTTGTTAGGGGTTCGGTGTGGTTACTAGGGTGTTGCTAGGAGTCATTAGAGGGTTCTGGGTGGATTCTTGTTGTTAGAGGTTCTTTGTGGTTACTAGTGTGTTGCTAGCGGTCATTAGAGGGTTCTGGGTGGATTCTTGTTGTTAGGGGTTCGGGGTGGTTACTAGGGTGTTGCTAGCGGTCATTAGAGGGTTCTGGGTTGTTGCTAGGTAGTTCTTAGGGGGGTTCGGGGTGCTTACTAGGGTGTTGCTAGGAGTCATTAGAGCAGGGGTCACCAAACTCGGTCCTTTAGGGCCGGTGTCCTGCAGAGTTTAGCTACAACTTGACTCAACACACCTGCCTGGAAGTTTCAAGTATACCTAGTAAGACATTGATTAGCTGGTTCAGGTGTGTTTGATTACGGTTGGAGCTAATCTTTGCAGGACTCCGGCCCTCCAGGACCGAGTTTGGTGACCCCTGCATCAGAGGGTTCTGGGTGGTTGCTAGGTAGTTCTTAGGGGGTTTGGGGTGGTTACTAGGGTGTTGCTAGGAGTCATTAGAGGGTTCTGGGTGGATTCTTGTTGTTAGGGGTTCAGTGTGGTTACTAGGGTGTTGGTGTTGGTGTGGTGTAGGTGTGGCTCGGGTCCCTCCTTCAAAGCAAGCCTGTGAGATTGTTTTTTAACCCATTTTATTGTCCAGCAGGTGAAAATATTTAGGGTCACTTATAAGTATTAATGCTTAGTGTTTTGAACAAACTCCTAACACTGAGCACTAGTAACAGTGATGCTTGACTTAAAAAACATCAGTAATAACACGATCATCATTTCCAGCATGAGTTGATCATCTGTAATACCTGCCGTCCCACCCAGTCTAACAGACACAAAAGATCTGCTCATTCCTTATTCTGCTTCATGTGTTCAGAACAAATAGTGATCAGCTGTTAAACACGTCACGTTTGCTTTCAACGCACGCAGGAACCAGTGATGTAAAACTGGCACCATGTCATTTTATGGACTGACGTAATAAAACACAAACATTCTGACATGATCATCTAACATGTTTCATGGAAGAAAGAAATTAATATGGTTTGGAGTGACATGTTGAAATAAAAAAAAAATCATAATGATGACAAAAAGCTGAAATTATGACTTAAAAAAAAAAAAACGAAATTACCAGATAAACGAAAAAAAAAAAAATTACTAGATAAAATGTCAAAAAGTTATAATTATGGGAAAAAAGTTGACATTTTGGAATTATGGCATAAAATATCATAATTATTAAGTAGTCTAAATCATGAATTGAATTGATGTTATAAAAAAAAACTTTTTTTGTCGAAAAGTCAAAATTATGACAAAATTAAAATTATGAGATGAAAAAAAGCCTAAATTAGGAGATAAAAGTCAAAGTTATAACAAAATACCAATTATGAGATTAAAAAGTCAATTACAAGATTAAAAAAAATGTAATTATGGCAAATCGAAATTATGGCCTAAAAAGTCAAAATTATGACAAAAACATCATTATGAGAAAAAAGTTGAAATAATGAGTCAAAATTAACAAAGTCAGAATCATGAAATAAATAGTCTAAATGATGAATATTATACAGGTTTGCGACGTCAAAATAAACGTTTAAAATATGAGGTAAAAAAAAATCTAAATTGAAATAAAACAAATTATGACAAAATGTCATTTATGAGATAAAAAATATGACATTTAAAAAGTTTTCAGAAAAAGTAGAAATTTCAAATGACATAAAATGCCATAATTATGAAATATAAAGTCTTACTTATGAAACTATGCTTTTAGAGATTTACATTATAAAACAAACATTCTGACTAATATCAGCTAACATGTTTCATGGAAGAAAGGACATAAGAGTAATTTAGATTAGATTAAACTTTATTGTCATTGCGCTAAATCTAATCTAATCTAATCTAATCTAAATTACCCTTATCATTTCCTTTTTTCCATAAAGCATGTTAGATAGTCAGAATATATTGCGAGTAGTGTTGGCTCTTTGACAGAAAGCTTTTGTTCCTCTTTTGTAAGTCACTTTAAATCTGGAGTAAATGGAGTGACGTGAGTGAGTAAATGATGACAGGATAATCACGGGTCAGTTTTCCTTAATATTATCAGTGAATGTCAGAAGCCACGTCTCCTCTCATGCTTCTTATGTGTCACTAAGTAAATAAACTCCTGTTGAGCGTCTTTTGTTCTGTGGGCAGCACTTTCGCTCTCTTTCATCTGCTGCAGGATCTGTAAGTCAGGTTCAGTCTTGCCTGTCGCCTCCTTGAGGGCTTTTCCCTCACAAACATTCCTGTCACTGCATGTGTCGAGTCTCGCTCCGCTCCGTCGAATCCTACGCTGGCGTCCGGTGGGACCGACTGTGACGGGCGTACTGATACTTCTCTGCAGCAGAGCATTGTGGGTAGACTATTGATAAGTGCCACTGCTGCATTAGTGCTTGTGATAAATACTGAAGCAGAAACCAAACTGTAGCAATGTGAAGTGTCTGCTTCGTAATATTCGCAGGATCCCCTAAACCTGGAAATATCAGAAACTGACAGGAAACTTCTATAGTGAAAACACATTCTCTAGTTTCCAGTCTACAGCTCTTTCGAAATTGACTTCAAAAGTCATAATTATGAGAAAAAGTCACAAGTATGACATACAAAGTCATTATGAGATAAAATGGTGAAATTATGAGATAAAAAAACATTCTGACTAAAATAATCTAACGTTTCATGGAAGAAATAAAATAATACAGGTTGAGAGACATGCCAAAATAAAAAGTCAAAATTTTGATGTTAAAATTGAGACTTAAAAAAAAATTTAATTATTAAAAGTCATAATTATGAGAAAAAGTCACAATTATGACATTAAGACATTATGAGATAAAATGGCAAAATTATGAGATAAAAATATTCTGACTAAAAATAATATTGATGAAAAAGAAAATAATAAAGGAAAAACATAACAACTTACAAAAAAAAACATAAAAACTTAAAATTATGAGATAAAAAAAACAATTATGACAAAAAGTCATAATTACGAGAAAGAGTTTAAATAATGACAATGTCATAATGAAATAAAATTAAAAAATAAAAGTCAAAATTATGAATTATCCTTTTGGGGATTTAGTCAAGTCAAGTCAAGTCAAGTCTGCTTTATTGTCAATTCTTCCACATGTACAGCACATACACACAGAGAATTTGAAATTGCGTTACTCTCAGACCCTTGGTGCATACAGATAACACTAACAGTAGAACATAAATACAGATAGATACAGATGAAATATAAAATACAACTATACAAATATACAAATAAGGTACAATGTAAAAAAATATAAATATATATATATATAAAGCAGCACAAGGCACATGGCAGATAGAGTGCAAACCAGTGAAGTAAACAACAGTGCAGATATAATGATTTGTAGTGCAAAAGAGCTTATTCAGACTGATTAAAGTGACAGTGTGTGTGTGTATTTGGGAGGGGGGAGTGGGAGAGTCCATCAGAGGGTCAGAGTTCAGTGGTGCGTGGGGCAAAAGAGGGGAGGGGGGGCAAGGTCGGGAGGGAGTTCAGCTTCCTGACAGCCTGATGGATGAAGCTGTCCTTCAGTCTGCTGGTCCTGGCCTGGAGAC
>NW_015540921.1:64418-66191 GCF_001515605.1 Sinocyclocheilus anshuiensis
GCGTTGCAGGCGCCATACCACACAGTGATGCAGCTCGTCAGAATGCTCTCGATGGTGCCTCTAGAAGGTGTACATGATGGGGGCCGGGTCTCTGGCTCTTCTTAGTTTGCGGAGGAAGTAGAGACGCTGCTGTGCTTTCTTGGCCAGTGCTGTGGTGTTGTCAGTCCAGGAGAGATCCTCTGTGATGTGCACACCCAGGAACTTGGTGCTGCTCACCCTCTCCACAGTCACACCATTGACGGACAGAGGAGCATGCTGAGTGCGCACTCTCCTGAAGTCAACAACAATCTCCTTCGTCTTCTCCACATTCAGAGAGAGATTGTTGTCACTGCACCACCCGGCCAGGCGGCTCACCTCGCTCCTATAGTTTGTCTCATCTCTGTTGCTAATGAGACCCACTACAGTCGTGTCATCCGCAAACTTAATGAAGAGGTTGGAGTTGTGTGACGGTGTGCAGTCGTGGGTCAGCAGAGTGAAGAGGAGGGGGCTTAGCACACATCCTTGGGGGGCCCCAGTGTTTATAGCTATATTTATGCTATAAAACAGACATTCTGACTAATATCATCTAACATATTTCATCGAAAAAATAAGTCAAAATTACTATGAGATAACATTTCGAAATTATGAGATAAAAAGTAATGTAATTATGACAAAAAGTTGATGTTTTTGCCATAAATTAGTATGTTATAATTATATATGTTTGTCATAATTGACTTCTTATCTCAATTATGACTTAATATTTCATAATTTCAAATGTTATCTCATAATTGTGTTTTAATGATTTAATTTAAAGAATTTAATTTTTTTTTTGTCAATTATGATTTATCAAAGCATGTTTTATTTTTATTTTTTATTTTTTTTATGTGGCAGAAATAGGCTTCAATATAAACCTGAAGTGGCTCCAATATAATACTGCCATCTAGTGGACCTTTATCTGAATCTCTTGTTTCTTCTTATCCACTGATATTATAAAAAATAAATAGCGATTTTAACAGTTGATCTGTGTTTGTTGACTTTAGTGAACACATGAAGCAGAACAAGGAACGAGCAGATCTTTGTGTCTGATTGTGTTATTACTGGTGTTTGTTAAGTCAAGCATCACTGTTACTAGTGCTCAGTGTTAGAGGTGTGTTCAAAACACTGAGCATAAACATTAATAAGTGACCCAAATATTTTCACCTGCTGGACAATAAAACAGGTTAAAAATCCCACAGACTTGGTTTCAAGGAGGGGAACCGAGCCACATCTACAGACCTGAAGATCAGAGAGACACGGGGGGAGAACATGAAGCGCAATAAACGTTACATTGTGTCAAGGTTTCCCAATGTATATAATTATCTATATGTATTTTATGTATTATCTGAATGTATATAAGCGGTAGGCTATTTTAGAAATGAATTTAAAAGATAAAGAAAAAAACGAATTAGGGAGAATACATAAATTATTAATAATTAATTGCAATTGTGTGAATAATACGTAATCATATAATCAACAAAAAGTAACTGTAGTCTAATTACGAGAATTTTAAAATGTAATCTAATTACAGGTGCTTAATTTTTGGAATATGATTATGTAATCCAAATTACTACCCCGCACTGCTTGCAACTACCTATGAACACCCTAGAAACCACCCAGAACTCCCCAACAGCTCCCTAGTAACCACCCAGAACTCCCCAGCAACTCCATAGTAACCGCCCAGAACTCCCCAACAACTCCCTAGTAACCGCCCAGAACTCCCCAACAACTCCCTAGTAACCACCCAGAACTCCCCAG
>NW_015540921.1:67849-72786 GCF_001515605.1 Sinocyclocheilus anshuiensis
AACCACCCAGAACTCCCCAACAACTCCCTAGCAACCACCCAGAACTCCCCAACAACTCCCTCGCAACCACCCAGAACAGAACTCCCCAGTAACTCCCTAGTAACCACCCAGAACTCCCCAACAACTCCCTAGCAACCACCCAGAACAGAACTCCCCAACAACTCCCTGGCAACCGCCCAGAACTCCCCAACAACTCCCTGGTAACCACCCAGAACTCCCCAGCAACTCCCTGGTAACCGCCCAGAACTTCCCAACAACTCCCTAGTAACCACCCAGAACTCCCCAGCAACTCCCTAGTAACCACCCAGAACTCCCTAACAACTCCCTAGCAACCACACAGAACACTCGCGTAACCATACAGCCACATAGTGACACGACTGTGAATACCTGCTTTGACTTGTTGACTTGGTGTGGGTGGTTCTGTTGCAGACAGCGGATCTGGTACGGTTGTTGGTGTTGTTTGTGGGATTGCAGTAGCAGCTGTTGGTGCCATAATCGGATACTTCACCTATCAGAAGAAGAAACTGTGCTTCAAGGTTCAGAGAGGTCTGTGGCTCCGCTCATGCTCTAGAAGACATTCAGATATGAATCAGTAAAACACTGTCATAGTTACATGTGCTGACACATGATTTATAAATATGAAATCTAAAACACTTACAGTCTAAAACACAACAGGCAAATTGTGTAGTTTCTGCACCATCAAATGTGTTTTTCTACTTGGTCTCAACATAACATTTGCTCAACCAATGATGTGGAGTTTGGAGCAGGTGAAATTGTTGAGGAAACCTGTTTGAAAACAGTCATACTGTATGTTCATGCATCATGCACTCTGAATGAAATCATTATCTTTGTAATTTTGTTTGGTGCTACTAGTGGCTAGTGCAACTTATAAGATCCAAGTGAAAGATATAACACCAACATGTCAGAAAAAAAAAAGATTATAAAAAACAAAACAAAACAGATAAATTCACCAAATAAAACCAAGTAAAAGTCACAGATAAAGCAGCTAGTATGGTAACTGTTGAATGAGAACATATGCTTTCTCTTCAGGTGACCCAGAGAGCGCCAAAGAAGAGAACGGCACGCAGAGCCATGAGGGTGAGCCATTCACTGCTCATTTTCACCTTTAAATCATGGTTTTCACTTATATTTATGTGTTTGTATGGCACTGGATAGGGCCATAAACAGGCGTTTCTCAGCTGGTTGGTCTCAGATCTGCTCAGCAGGGAGAAACGGTGATGAAAGCAAATAATAAAATACAACTAATTCTGCAGAATTTGGACACCAAAACTGACTTACAAATTCTTAGAAGGGAGAAATTACATTCTATTGTATTCATTCTTAGAAGCGAAACACTGTCCATATATTTTGCTGCTGATGTCAGAACCCTCTAACGACTACCCATCAACCACCCAGAACACCTTACCTAGCAACACCCTAGTAACCACTCAGAACCTCCAACAACTACCTAGCAACCACCCAGAACCCCTTAACGATTACCTAGCAACACCCTAGTAACCACTAAGAACCCCCAACAACTACCTAGCATCCACCCAGAACCTCATAACGATTACCAAGCAACATCCTAGTAACCACACAGAACCTCCGACAACTACCTAGCAACCACCCAGAACCCCTTAACAATTACCTAGCAACACCCTAGTAACCACTAAGAACCCCCAACAACTACCTAGCATCCACCCAGAACCTCATAACGATTACCAAGCAACATCCTAGTAACCACACAGAACCTCCGACAACTACCTAGCAACCACCCAGAACCCCTTAATGATTACCTAGCAATGCCTTAGGAACCACTCAGAACCTCCAACAACTACCTTGCAACCACCCAGAACCCCCTAATCTATCTAGCAAACACAAAATAACCCATTAGCAACTACCTAGCAACCAACCAGAACCCCTTGACAACTATTTAGTAATCACCCAAAACCCTGTAATGACTACCTTGCAGCCACCTAGAAACACCCCCCCAACAACTACGTAAAAACCACGCAGAACCCTCTAACGACTACCTAGCAACACCTTAGTAACCACTCAGTAACCTTCCCATCTCTTTTGCTGTTGACGTCAAAGTATGTGTCTAAAAAACAAGGCCTGTTCAGTTCATGATAATATTAACAGAATTCAGTGCTTGATTATAAAGACATCTTGTTTATTTTTATGCAATGAATAAACAATTCCAGTACTGTGCTGGTCAACATGTGATGTCCAGCCGTGTCCTGAAGGGAAACCAGGAGCACTGTCATAAACTACAGTCACGTGATACTGATGTGAACGGCTTACTGTATTTTTGACATGGATGTTTATTTGATTTTTCATATGCAGTTTTAAGCACCCTCCTGAAGTCATCTGAACACGCCTCTGCAGCCGGCAATGAACTGGCATGAAGCTACTGAGAACTGCTTGGCATTGGAGAAGGACGTTGTAACTACTCACCTCTTGAGAACCGGGATGAACTTCACAAACACATTCACAGTACAGAAAGTCAGCACAAATATTATTTCTACACTCACTTTGAGTTCCTGACGCACATTAAGGCCTTTTTCATAACATCTCATCTTCCTACCGCTTCGACTACAGTTCTAAACTAGCACATAGGACTGTTAATAACAAATGTTTTGAATGTAATTTCACATCGTTTGAGTGGGACGGGATGTGTGCGTGTATGCACGTGTAATTCGACAGCCTTTCGGGAGAGGCATTTCATTTTGTTACTTTAGAAAACACAGAACCTCTTAACGATTACCTAGCAACACCCTAGTAACCACTAAGAACCCCCAACAACTACCTAGCATCCACCCAGAACCTCATAACGATTACCAAGCAACATCCTAGTAACCACACAGAACCTCCGACAACTACCTAGCAACCACCCAGAACCCCTTAATGATTACCTAGCAATGCCTTAGGAACCACTCAGAACCTCCAACAACTACCTTGCAACCACCCAGAACCCCCTAATCTATCTAGCAAACACAAAATAACCCATTAGCAACTACCTAGCAACCAACCAGAACCCCTTGACAACTATTTAGTAATCACCCAAAACCCTGTAATGACTACCTTGCAGCCACCTAGAAACACACCCCTAACAACTACGTAAAAAACACTCAAAACCCTCTAATGACTACCTAGCAACACCCTAGTAACCACTCAGAACCTCCAACAACTACCTAGCAACCAACCAGAACCCCTTGACAACTATTTAGTAATCACCCAAAACCCTGTAATGACTACCTTGCAGCCACCTAGAAACACCCCCCCAACAACTACGTAAAAACCACGCAGAACCCTCTAACGACTACCTAGCAACACCTTAGTAACCACTCAGTAACCTTCCCATCTCTTTTGCTGTTGACGTCAAAGTATGTGTCTAAAAAACAAGGCCTGTTCAGTTCATGATAATATTAACAGAATTCAGTGCTTGATTATAAAGACATCTTGTTTATTTTTATGCAATGAATAAACAATTCCAGTACTGTGCTGGTCAACATGTGATGTCCAGCCGTGTCCTGAAGGGAAACCAGGAGCACTGTCATAAACTACAGTCACGTGATACTGATGTGAACGGCTTACTGTATTTTTGACATGGATGTTTATTTGATTTTTCATATGCAGTTTTAAGCACCCTCCTGAAGTCATCTGAACACGCCTCTGCAGCCGGCAATGAACTGGCATGAAGCTACTGAGAACTGCTTGGCATTGGAGAAGGACGTTGTAACTACTCACCTCTTGAGAACCGGGATGAACTTCACAAACACATTCACAGTACAGAAAGTCAGCACAAATATTATTTCTACACTCACTTTGAGTTCCTGACGCACATTAAGGCCTTTTTCATAACATCTCATCTTCCTACCGCTTCGACTACAGTTCTAAACTAGCACATAGGACTGTTAATAACAAATGTTTTGAATGTAATTTCACATCGTTTGAGTGGGACGGGATGTGTGCGTGTATGCACGTGTAATTCGACAGCCTTTCGGGAGAGGCATTTCATTTTGTTACTTTAGAAAGTATCGTTTGGTTTCATTTCTGTGTCGTTAATCGCATTTTTGTTTGATGTCAAATTGTTGCCTCTGATTCATAAAAAAAGCAAATCTCACAATGTGGAATGATTCAAATTGTATTGTCTGACCAAATAGAATTCTTAGGACTTTTTCGTTCTATTTTGTTTTTGTTTTTTCAATTCTGTAAATAATTGTTGCGTTTGAATAAAGGGTGGCTACATTTAAATGACAATGTACACATTTAATAATGCAACGACACAAACACAGAACTGCAAATACATGAAACATGCTAGCAACATGCTAATCATGCTAGAAACATGCTAGAAACATGTTATCAACATGCTAATCATGCTAGAAACATGTTATCAACATGCTAATCATGATAGTCACATGTTAACAACATCATGCTAGAAAAATGATAGCAACATGCTAATAACATTAGAAACATGTTAACAACATGTTAATCATGGTAGCAACATGTTAGTAACATGCTAATTATGGTAAACCACATTCTAGCAAACATGCTAATCATGCTAGAAACTTGTTAACAACATGCTAATCATGTTAGAATCATGATTAGCTAAATGCTAACCATGCTAGCAACACGTTAATCATGTTAGAAACATGCTAGCAACATGCTAATCCTCCTAAGACCATGCTAATCATGCTAGAAACATGCTATCAACATCTATCTATTCTATCGATCTAAATTTTCAAACTTCAAGCTTTTACAACTGCTTTAAACTTTCAGGCTATGCTTTCTCAAGCCAACCTAAAGTTTGTCTTAACTTTTTTTATAGTTTTAGCTATATATAATCAAACAATATAATATATATTAAATATAAATGTATATAAACATATAATAATGTTACTAATAGTACTAATAATAGTAACAATAATTTACAT
>NW_015540921.1:72891-73185 GCF_001515605.1 Sinocyclocheilus anshuiensis
AATAATGTAAATTATTATTATTACTGTTGTTATTACTTCTAATAATAATAATTTACATTGCGGTATAATAATAATAATAATAATAATAAATGTTAAAGAGCAATATTCATTAAATATTTGTGCATATACTCATTGCACACATTTAAACAGATGTTTGAGTTGTGCAGAAGCAGCTTTTCCAGGCAAACAAACTACAGGAGCGATACAAATGACTCTTTGTTTGAATCTACCGTAGAGTTTCTGCTATACGCGCACTCGCTTTAATAAACACACTCTGCTTGAACTAAAACAACG
>NW_015540921.1:73232-77818 GCF_001515605.1 Sinocyclocheilus anshuiensis
GAAATAAAACAACGAAACATTCAAACATACAGACCAATGCGTTGATTCTCTTCAAATTAGACAATAACGCACACATAGAGTGAGCTGGTTTGCTTCGGTAATTAATACAAATCAATCTAAATATATATAATGTAAATTATTATTATTATTACTGTTGTTATTACTTCTAATAATAACAATATTTCACATTGCGGTATAATAATAATAATAATTATTATTATTATTCAATGTTCAAGAGCAATATTCATTAAATATTTGTGCATATGATCACTGCACGTATGCGTCTGTATGAGAGTGTTTACGGTAAGCGCGCTCGCAGGTACAGTAGGAATGTGGACATTATCCTGCCAGCAGAGGACAGTGAGTGGGAATCCTGTCGGGAATCAGGGGAAAACGGATTCTTTAGGGAAAGGTAAGCACATAAAACAGCCCCAAAAAGAGACTTTGAGCTGATCGCCGGGCTTCTGCAGCACTAAACCAGCTGATCTCGTGGAATCTGGGCTTACTTCCGTGTTTTCCTGCTTCTTCACATCTGGACGTGTTTATCATCTCACTTGCGCTTTAGAGGAGCATGCTGGTGGAAAACAGGAGCTCGAGGTCGGTGTATGCAGATTTCATAACAGATATTCACATGACAGCAGTTTGAGAAACTAACAAGTTTAATGCAGGCTGGAACGGTGGGCGTGGCGAACGGTTCGGGGGCGTGGCGAAAGATGAGGGGGCGTGGCGAAAGGTCTTTCTGATTGGTTAGGGTTACCCCGACCAAAACTAATCCAGCTCTGCTGTGCTTTTGCAGGTTCTTCGCTGGTTTGCTGGTTCTCCTCCAGTCCAGTTCATATGTGACCAGTGCAGATCATGATTCCAGACCCAACTTCGTCCTGATGATGGTGGATGATCTGGGCATTGGAGACATCGGTTGCTATGGAAACGACACCATCAGGTAAATCGAGATGTATCCAGCTGCAGACCCGCAGCCCCACACGTTTCAGGACACACAATCCAGGCCGGAAGTGAGGCGAACCATATATGGTTAACGGTCGCAGTTTTGTAGTGCAATTTTCTTTTGTTAGATGTAATATGAGCTATCCCAAGAATTTTGATAGGATTTATAATATTTAATAATACACAAAATACAAAAAAATTATATTAAAAAAACTATTTTATTTTTTAAATTGATATTCATTTTGATCAGTCTAGTAAACCGTAGCATTTTTTTTGACTGTAGGTTATGATGAGATATAACGTGTAGAGCATACTAAAAAAACCCAGCAAAATTTAAGAAAAAGTCAAATCATAATTAAAATGGGGCATAAGGAGTTTGAAAGATGAAAGATAGCAATGCCATTGTTTAGGGATCCCAGAAGAAACAAACTGATACTGTCAATACATTAAATTGGAAGGCAAGCATTAGTTTATTTATAGCAAAACATGATTTGCCTTACCATCAACATGAAGACTCCACAGTCCACATAGCCAATCTGTTGGGGGACATCCTTAAAAAAAAAATGAAAAAGAAAAATATTTAGGCTGTGTGTAAGAGATTGACATATGTCCCAATTACAAAATTAACCTTGTTTTTTAGTAGCATCCATGTGCCAGGTGCAATTTTAGCTGTCATCTTACTGAAACAAAAATACACAAATAATAACAACAAAGTTCATATGAAAGAGTATGAATACAAAGAAAATCTGCAAAAACAGTAGCCCCCAGTAACTGGGCCTTTCAGAAAATAAAACAATTGTCACACACATGCAAATTCAGAACATCATGCAAACATCCAAATAACCATTAAGCCAACATTTTGAACATTTGAAGGCAAACCTTATGAACAGCGAACCATGAACATTTTCACATTTAAGCAACCTGAAAATGTGCACATAGCACTCATCACCCAACCCATAGGGATTGGTTGAATCTAAGAAGTAGATTTGTCTATCTTTTGGCTTCATTACCTGGAAAACAGTGTGTTAGTAGGTTGCAATAGTGCAATGGTAATTTTGAATTGTGACAAGACAAATGAAGGCAATTTACAGATGCAATTATATATTTAGTAACCAAATTCCATATAACTTACACACAACATCCAGTGTCCTGGCTTCCAAGCAGGAAAGACAATAGCATCTTTGAATGCAATGTGATCCTATAGTTAATTTTAAAATACATTTTTTTAATAAAAAGGTTTATTTAAGTCAGATTTAAATGACATTTTCAGTATTATGAATGTGATGTAACTTTATGGCCTTACTGGAAAAGACAGTGATGGGTCCAAATTATTTGGAGGTAACCAGGTAGCCACAACATATGCGTCAGCTGTCCACACATCCATTCCCTACAATGACATACCATTGCACAAGTGAGCACAAGTTACACAATTATGTCTTGAGCCATTTCAGAAAAGCAACTTTAATAAGACGTACCTGTTCTCTGTTATTTGAAAAAGTCAATAACAAACTTACAATGCTCTAGAATAGCATAAAATAAACCAACAAACAATGAAACTAATAGAATTATAAGAAAGCATTAAATATATCAAAAAGTAATAAATTCAAACCATAAAGTGGCTTTATCGCAAAGCCCATTTACAACAAACAACCTAAAACATAATCAAACTGTCCACAGAAAATTCCCGAAAATGGTAAAGGATGACAACAATTCAAAGCTTCAGAAATAAAATGTGAAAGGCATGCACATAAACAGTATTTATAACATAAACATTTAACTTTTGAACGAATTTTTCATCACAAAATGACAAACTTTACTCACCCTGCTCTCCGCCATGTTGTTACAAATATTATTATTTTTTGTTTTTTTTATGCAAGTGCCCAATTATCTTTAAGGAAAACTGGCTATTAAGTATAGTTTTATTGTTGCTTTTTGACAAAATAATAACTGCAAAATAATTAATTATAAAAATTAAGTAATATGCATTATGCATATTTTACTAATCATACTAATAAAATGCAACGTGTTGCTTTTCATGCAACTCTTTTCTAGAAAACAGCATGTGTAGTTTTTTATGGATGCAGAGTATTTTTAAGTTAAGTAAGTTATTAAATAGTTTTTTTTGTTGCTTTTTGACAAAATAATAAATGCAAAGTAATTCGATTATGACCAATTAAAAAATGGTGTATTTTATATGCATTACGCATATTTTGATTATAACACTAATAAAATACAATAGAATAAATTGCTGTAAAAATGGAATAATTGTGCAAACAATATGCAAAACAAGTTATTTACTTTACCTGTAAACACAGTAGTGCTGATCTGTCATTTATCAGTCCTGTTATGAAAAAAAACCCCAATGTAAATATTGCTTTAAAAAGGGTCAGATTGATTATTAAACAAATCTCTGCTCTCATAGTGACCATGTGTGAGAAACTCCAAAAAGGACAGAAAGACATTTGCATTTATGCTTTTAACCGAAGCAACTTGCATTGCATTCATGCTGTGCATTTGATCAGTTCATGCATTCCCTGGGAATCGAACCCTTGACCTAGGTGTTGCAAGCATATGAGCTTCAGGAACACTATGAAAACGTAACTCCTGTGCTTTATTCTGATGGAGCGGTAGAATATAAAGACGATTCTTCAAATCATCTTAGATAAACGGCATCACACGGGTCTGAAACAGGCTCAGCCGCTGGATTAATCAGTAAATGTCTCTGTGTCTGAAGCACACCAAACGTGGATCGTCTGGCGGCAGACGGAGTGAAACTGAGCCAGCATCTCGCCGCCGCTCCGCTCTGCACTCCCAGCAGAACCGCCTTCATGACGGGACGCTACGCTCTGCGCGCCGGTGAGACTTCATCCAGTCCTCTCTGAAATACAGCACACGATGGACGAAAAATGACATGCGATGCAATTACTTAGTGTTTCTGTCTCCTGTCTTGTTCTCCAGTACAAATATCTAAACATTTCATATACAAAACCTTATGTCACTTCATATTTTAGTGAAGTATTGCATCAAAAAAAACAAAAAACAATTAGAGTGTAAATGTGTACTTCTCAAAAGATATGATGTAATTGTAGGAACCTATATCCAATATATGTTTTAAAATCATCAATATATTTGTGGGCAGTTTTTGTCAATACACTACAAAAATATCATGCCCTTCCTTAGTATTTCTGTCTTGTTTTCCCGTACAAATCTCTAAACATTCTTAAATCGAGACACATTTACTGGAGACGCACAATGACTTATTAAGTCTTATTAAGATATTAAGTCATTTTCTGAAAAATGCAGTAAAATTATGTGTCTTATAGTATCTGCCAATGGAGTCAGAAAGATAAATGCAATTCAAAGGGGAATAATTTTTCGCATTTGTTCTTATTTTAAGCAAAAACTCGCTTCATTTTGAGACTTTTTTTTTTTGCAAAAACAAGACGTAGTTTATTAATGTGATTTTGCTTCTCCAGTAAACGTGTCTTGATTTGAAAATGTTTAAATATTTGTACAGGAAAACAAGACGACATCATTTTTTGTAGTGTATCTGTCCCAAAAAGACAAAAACTGCCAAAAAATATAAGAAGAAATATGAAATGCATTATATATATATATATATTGGATATAGGTTCATAAAATAA
>NW_015540921.1:78054-79023 GCF_001515605.1 Sinocyclocheilus anshuiensis
TATTATTAATATAATATTATATTATATTGTATATAAGTGTATACACTGAAATTAAATATTTTGATGCAAAATTCACTAAAATACTTAACTGGCATAATATAAAGACACTTTCACACTAAGCATGACTACTATACATTTTTTAATATTTTTTCAAACTAATAGTAAGTCCACAATGATAACGAGAACTGAATGAACTGAACGATAAAAAAAATTGACAGCCAAATCAGAATCCACCGACTTTATAGAGCTTTTTTGTAGAGCTTGCTGAAGTTTGAGATCAGCAATACTTTTATTACTTTTTAAAGAAGTCTCTTCTGCTCAGCAAGGCTGCATTTATTTGATCAAAAATACAGAAAAAAAACTTAAAATTGTGAAATATTATTGCAATTTAAAATAACAGTGTTCTATTTTAATACACTTTAAACTGTAATTTATTTCTGTGATGCGCAGCTGTATTTTCAGCATCATTACTCCAGTCTTCAGTGTCACATGATCTTCAGAAATCATTCTAATATGCTGATTTATTATCAGTGTTAAAAACAGTTTTTGCTGCTTATAAATATAAATGCTTATAACAGCATTTATTCAAAATAAAAATAGTTTGTAACAAGTCTTTACTGTCACTTTTTATCAATTTAACACATCTTTGCTGAATAAAAGTATTAATTTCTTTCAAAAATAGAAAGATTACAAATCTGCTATAAACAGTAGTGTATATTGTTGGAAAATATTTCTATTTTGAATAATTGCTGTTCTTTTTAACTTTTTATTCATCAAATAATCCTGAAAAAAGTATCACAGGTTCCAAAAATAAAAATAAAAATGAAGCAAAAACAGTTTCCAACATTGATAACAAATCAGCATATTAGAATGATTTCTGAAGATCATGTGACACTGAAGACTGGAGTAATGATGCTGAAAATTCAGCTGCGCATCACAGAAATACATTACAGTTTAACAGATATTCAC
>NW_015540921.1:79274-91851 GCF_001515605.1 Sinocyclocheilus anshuiensis
GCATCATTACTCCAGTCTTCAGTGTCACATGATCTTCAGAAATCATTCTAATATGCTGATTTGCTGCTCAATTATTGTTGGTGCTCAATTATTAATAATGCTTATTATTATCAATGTTGAAAATTTGTTCATTTTTATTAATTGAGCATATTAGTTCAGTTTAGAATGATTTCTGAAGATCATGTGACAGAGTAATGATGCTGAAAATACAGCTGTGCATCACAGAAATAAATTACAGTTTAACAGAGATTCACATAGAAAACAGCTGTTTTACATTGTAATAATATTTCACAATTTTTCAGTATTTTTGATCAAATAAAGGCAGTCTTGATGAGCAGAAGAGACTTCTTTAAAAAACATTACTGATCTCAAACGTTTGAACAGCAGTGTATAATAAACATATTGTTATCGTGTGCCGGTGTGGATGCTGATATATTTATCGCCTTTAATGTCAATCACCAGGCCAATCAATCATGAGATAAGCAGCTTGTTTTATCGGTCTGTGATATAGTGACGCGTCTGTGTCTGTGTCGATGTGAAGGTCTCGGCAGCACAGGCCGAGTTCAGGTGATTCTGTTTCTCGCTGGATCTGGAGGACTTCCACCGAATGAAACCACCTTCGCCAAACTCCTGCAGAAGCAGGGCTACACCACCGGCATCGTGGGTAAGACATGTACAGTCCAGTCACGCTTTATACAATACAGATCGTTCTGAAGCAGCTTCACAGTGATGAACAGGAGAATCAATGATGCAGTCTTCATCAAACATGAGACTGATTCAAATTCTGCTGTGAAGCAGCTACAGCAAGACAGTGTTTAGCTCAAGTCAGAAATGTTAAAAATGATAGTATGCATAAAGAAATCCACTGAAGGGATAGATCGCTCAAAAACGATCGTATACTCACCCTCATGTTGTTCCAAACCTGAGTGACATTTGAAGAGCTTTGGGAACCAAACACTGGGACACTGGAGCTTAATGACCGTCAAAAAAACCAAAAAACATTTCTTAAAATATATTCTTTGGTGTTGCACAGATGAAAGTGTGTTGTTTTAATTTCATGGATATACTATTATAGGTTTTATTCATATTTTTATTTGATTTATTTCCACTGATAAAAATTATTATTTTAATATCATAATATACTGTTATAGTTTTTATTGATATTTTCCATTTTTATTTATTCGTTTTTTTTGTAATTTTTTTTATTTTTAGATTTTTCCATTTTCATTTTCATTTTAGTTACAATTTTAGTAATTTTGTTGGTTTTTGTCATTTTTAGTATAATTTTTTTTTAGATGTCTATATAGTTTTTATTAACTTATTTCAGTTTCAGTTATTTTAGTACTTAAAGGTCAATTAAATGAAAATGAGATTTAAAAAAAAAAAGATTTTATTTTAACTTAAAACTAAAAAACTAAAGTTTCAATTAACAAAAATGTTTTTTTTTTAAATGCTTTTAGATTTAATTAACGATAATAACCCTGAGAGAAAGTCATTCAGGTTTGGAACGGCACAAGGGAGAGTAAATGATGCCAAAATTACCATTTTTGCGTTGACCTATTCCTTAAAGACTTTTTTTATTTATTTTTTTTTTATTTAACTTTTTTTTTTATTATCTTCATTTTAATGTTAGTTACAATTTTGGTACAAAAAAATGTAATGTCTGTATTATTTGTATTAATTTCTGTTTTAGTTATTGTAGCACTTCAAGTTAAACTTAATGAGAAGTTTTAAAAATATTTTTAATGTTAACATTAAATAATAATTTATTTTATTTCAATTAACTAACATGTTTTTTTGAATGGTTTTAGATTTAGTTAATGATAATAACCCTGAAAGAAAGCCATTGGGGTTTGGAACGACACAAGGGAGAGTAAATTATGCCAGAATGCTCACTTTTAGGTGCACGATCTATTTAAGATAGTTTGCATTGAGACATTATTTTCCAGACAAATAAGCACATTTCCCTCCTGCATTCATACATCTTATTGACAGTATTTTCATGAGTTATTGTCTCATTTGGTTTTATGACTCTTCTATATTTAAATCACGCTTCCTCACTTTGGAAAATTCCTCCATCGACTGCTGTTAATTTGAGGGCAGGAGATCAGTCAAGCAGGAGGAGGTGAAGTATATAATGCATATAATGTCAGCTTTTAGGAGTGTTTACAGTGTGTGTTCACTTTTATTTCCATTTCTTCTTCTTTTTTTTTTTTTTGCTTTTAGAGCAGTACATAAGACAAAATATAGGAAGACGACACAAAGTACAAAACAAATGAAAACAAAACAAAATAATAATAAAAAAACACAAAAAATAGGTTTTACACGTGATTATGTGAAGTGTGCTGTGTATGTCTCTATCATGTATGTATGTAAATATATATGTAGAACAGAATGTTTGAAGAAGGAGGAGAGATAGAAGAAAAGAGAAGAGAAAAAATTATATATAATGAGGGAAAATAAAGCAATAATAATAATAATAATAACAGGTAATAAGGAAATAAAAAGAAAATAAATTATGAGAAATCATAAATATGGTGAGGGATTAAGGAGAAAAAGAAAAGAAGGGAAAATTAACAAATAAATAAATAAAATATGCACAAAAAATAATAAATTAATTAATTAATTAAAAATACACACATAAATAAATAAAATACACAAATAAATAAATAAAATATGCACAAAACAATAAATAAATAAATTAAAAATACACACAAAAATAAATAAATAAAATACACAAACAAATAAATAAAATATGCTAAATAAATAAGTAAAATACGCGAAATAAATAAATAAATAAAACACAAATAAATGAATGAATAAATAAATGTGTTCACTCTTCAGGTAAGTGGCATTTAGGTGTGAACTGCGAGAGCAGGAACGATCACTGCCATCATCCCAACAATCACGGCTTCGACTTCTTCTACGGGCTTCCCTTCACCAACTTCAACGACTGCAAACCCGGAGCGGGGAAAGGCGTGCTGGTGGATGTGCAGGAGACGCTGTGGCAGATGTCTGCGCTGCTGGCGCTGGCGTCTCTCACGCTGCTTGCGGTCCGAGCCTCGGCTCTGCTGCGGGTCAGCTGGTCGCTCGCGGCGTTTCTGGCCGTTCTGTCGCTGCTGGGCTTCACGGCGTGGTTCGTGCCGTTTGAACTCCTGCGGACCTGGAACTGCATCATCATGAGGAACGGCGAGGTGGTGGAGCAGCCCGTGAAGCTGGAGACGCTGAGCGCCAGGCTGATGAGCGAAGCTGAGCGGTTCGTGGAGAGGTCAGTCGATAACTGACACATGAACAGAGCTGGATTTCTTCTTTACTTCTGTTGAATTTGTGCGCGTGTTCTTGATGAGATTCACCCGTGATTTGCATGCATGCATGCTTCATAATGTGGTAATGCATTAGATATTAGACTTGTCCTGCAAATCACAAAACACAAGCACAAATTCAACAGAAGTAAAAAAGAAATTATAGTTTGCATGAAGAAAATGAAGCTTTATTAATTAATTTACTGACAACAAATCTTTTTCTCCTTTTAAAATTCTGATTTATTTTTAATGTAGAGCACTTTGGATCAACTACGGTTGTGTTAAACTTGTGCTCTATAATTAAAATTTGCCTTGCCTTGTCCTGACAAATCAGCTTCACGTCTCATGAGTTTCCCACGCACTCATTTCTTGTGCCTGCGGTGGGAAACTTCTTTGGTTTCGGTTTAAGGTGATTATTAATCGTGTGATTTATGATGTCAGACACAAAGACGGGCCCTTCCTGCTCTTCCTGTCATTGGCACACGTGCACACGCCCCTCTTTGTGTCCGAGGGCTTTACCGGAAAGAGCAAACATGGGCTGTACGGGGACAACGTCGAAGAAGTGGACTGGATGGTGGGTAAGTGAGGAGGAAAGAAGAAAGCATCACATCATGAATCAAATGTAACAATTAAAGGAATCATTCACCCAAAAATGAACATTTGCTGTTAATTTACTCACCCTTAGGCCATCCAATATGTGGGTGACTTTTTGGATTCAGTAGAACTGTAAAGAAGATTTTTAGCTGAAACCGAGGGCCTCATAAAATGCAAGTCAATGGCTACCGTCACTTTAAGACTCAAAAAAGCACATCAGGCAACTCAAAATTAATCCCCGTGGCTCCTGACGATATATTGAGGTCTTATGAAGCAAAACGATCAGTCTGTGCAAGAAACTGAACGTTATTTACAGCAGTATTACCTGTAATCCAGAGCCTCAGGGAAACGGTTCAGTTTGTGAACGAATCATTCTTTTGAACCGGTTCTTTTTAGTGAACTATTTGAACTGATTCATCAAATCGGACTGAATCATCTGAATCAGTTCGCGGCTCGAACAGCACAGATCTACAAGTTACTCAATCCAAACTCCCTGACAGTCACTCCGAAATAGCGGCACATCTGCGCAAATGATGAATGAATCATTCAGCGCTCCAGTTCCTCCAACAGACACTGAACTGAGGAAACAGTTTGACTAGGACCGAAGACAGATGAGCCGCTGAAATGCGCATGTGTGAACGCAACACTTGAATGAAGGAGAGAAATGAACGTTTTTATGATTTCTCATTGTTTACGCATAAAGTTGAGCTGATGAAGACCAATTTATTCACTTTATATGTTTTAGACATGTAAAACATCCACGTTTCACATCATTATTAGGTGCTTTAATAATATAATTGTGTATATGTGATGTCATTGCGTGATTATGTAAACTAACTAGTGAATTGAATCAGTTCATTGAAACAAACTGTCCGAAAGAACCAGTTTACAGAAAAGAATCAGAATTCCCCGTTTGTCTGAGGCTCTGGATTACAGTAATAATGCTGTAAATAATGTTCAGTTTCTTGCACAGACTGATCGTTTCACTTCATAAGACCTCAATATGTCATCAGGAGCCACGGATATTAAAGGGATAGTTCACCCAAAAATGAAAATTCTGTCATTAATTACTCACCCTCATGTCGTTGCAAACCCGTAAGACCTTCATTCATCTTCAGAACACAAATTAAGATATTTCTGATGAAATTTGAGAGCTTTCTGACCCTGGTACTTTTGTGAATGCGTGTCGAAGACTGACTCGCAAGAGAAGAAATTGTTGAATAAAGTCATTATTTTTGTTTTCTTTGCGCACAAAAAGTATTATTGTAGCTTGTTAACATTACGGTTGATCCACTGATGTCACATGGACTATTTTAACGATGTCCTTACTGCTTTTCTGGGCCTTGAACGTTTAATTTCCCTTGCTGTCTATGGAGAGTCAGAAAGCTCGCAGATTTCATCAAAAATATCTTAATTTGTGTTCCAAAGATGAATGAAAGTCTTACGGGTTTAGAATGACATGAGGGTGAGAAATTAATGACAGAATTTTCATTTTGGGTGAACTAACCCTTTAATTTTGAGTTGCCTGATATGCTTTTTTTGACTCTCAAAGTATGAATCGCCACGCTTTCAGCTAAAATTTACTTTACTGTTCTACTGAAGAAGAAAAGTCACCTACATCTTGGATGATCTGAGGGTGAGTAAATTTACAGCTAATTTTCATTTCTGAGTGAGATATCCCTTTAAATGTAACAAACCAAGTAATCACACGATCACAGATTAATCAGCTCAGTCACATAAGATGACCTGTTTGAAACGTGACTCATGGAGAATATCTTGTGTTTGACCACAGGTAGAATGATGGAGACCATTGAAAGGCTCGGCCTGTCCGAGAAAACCTTGATGTACTTCACCTCTGACCACGGCGGCCACATCGAAGAGGGTCCGAAAGGAGGCTGGAATGGAATCTATCGAGGTACGAAACACAAAAGCAGACATTTGGAGGAGTGTTGATGCTGAACAAAAATATATGATTTTGTGTCATTACTGACCCTCTTATGTTTAGGTGGTAAAGCCATGGGCGGCTGGGAGGGAGGAATCCGAGTTCCGGGAATATTCCGCTGGCCTGGACGTCTCAACCCGGGACGAGAAGTGGCAGAACCAACAAGTCTGATGGATGTTTTTCCCACAGTGGTGAAGCTGGCAGGCGGAACGCTGCCAGAGGACAGGTACAACACCAGCGCGTCAATACTCAACACTATATTCCTGTAGGACAGGCTAGACAGACAGCATCTAGTGCTGCAGAAAACACACACTTAACCTCTGAGAATATGCAGCTTTGCAAATAATAAATAATATATTAGTATAGCCTAGCAACCACATAACAACTACCTAGCAACACTGTAGCAACCACCCAGAACACCCTAGCGACACTTTAGCAACCACACAGAACACCCTAGCAACACTTTAGCAACCACCCAGAAAACCCTAGCAACACTCTAGCATCACCTTAGTAACGCCCCAGTAAACCATCCAGAACACTCTAGCACCCACATATCAACTGCCTAACAACACTTTAGCAAGCACTCATAAACACCATAGTATCACCCTAGCAACCACCTAGAAAATTTTACCAACCAAATAGCAACTTTTTAACATCACTTTAGCAACCACCTAGAAACAACCTAGTATCACCCTAGCAGCCACCTGGAAACACTCTAGTATCACCATAGCAACACCCTAGTAATCACCTAGAAACGCCCTAGCAACCACCCAAAAACACACCAGTTTCACCCTAGCAACACCATTGTAACACCCTAGTATCACCCTAGCAACCACCCAGAAACACCCCCATTATCACCCTAACAACACCCTCGTAACACTCTAGTATCACCCTAACAACCACCCATAATCACTCTAATATCACCCTAAGCCTAGCAACCACCTAGAAACACCCTAGTATCACCCTAGCAACCACCCAGAAACACCCCATTATCACCCTAGCAACACCCTTGTATAGAGTTAGTTACGGTTAGACACCCTAGTATCACCCAAACAACACCCTTGTAACACTCTAGTATCACCCTAGCCTAACAACCACATAGAAATGCCCTAGTATTAACCCTAGCAACCACCCAGAAAAACCCTAGTATCACCCTAGTAACTATTCAGAAACACCCTAGCCTAGCAACCACCTAGAAACACCCAAGTATCACCCTAGCAACCACCTAAAAATCCTATATGATGTGTAAGTGCTGTATGTGTGTGTTTGTGTGATTCTGTAAGGATCCTGGACGGCCGTGATCTGATGCCTCTGTTGGAGGGCAGAACGAACCGCTCGCAGCACGAGTTCATGTTCCACTACTGCGGCATGTACCTGAACGCTGTACGCTGGCACCCTCCCGACAGTGAGTGACTCAAACACACACACACACACACACAAACACACACACACACACACGACAACGAGAATTACACTACTGATTGAACGACTGGGCTCAGATACCTTTTATTAATCAAGGATGCATTAAATTGACCAAAAGTGCCAGTAAAGACATTTATAATGTTTCACATTTCAAATAAATGCTGTTTTTTTTCAACTTTCTGTACATCTGTGAATCCTGAAAAATTTAATATATCACGGTTTCCACAAAAATATTGTGCAGCACAACTGTTTTCAACATTGATAATAATCAGAAATGTTTCTTGAGCAGCAAATCAGCATATTAGAATGATTTCTGAAGATCATGTGACACTGAAGACTGGAGTAATGATGCTGAAAATTCAGCTTTGATCACAGGAATAAATAACAATTTACATATTTATTCACATAGAAAACAGTTGTTTTAAACTAATTGAACAGGACTAATAGATTGGTAGGAGTGTTGATGCTAATCCACCACGGGACTCGGGTAAGAAGTGCGACAGGCGACAGGGCACTGTTCAACTCTTTATCTGAAGTATTTAACTGTTCACAGCAGATGGCACAACATTGCTCCAATTGGATTGGATATTGTACAACTTAAGGCCACAAAGTGTTAAATGTGGTCTTTATTCAATCACGCACATTAACACCTGAAGAAATGGCGGATCAAGCGGCTAGTGAAAGTGAAAGTAAATCGGAATAGCGGAAACTCACGTCAACTAGCGGCACACATTCATAATAAAGGTCCATCCCCTATAAACATACATAGGGAATTTAGAACAACTCCAGTCCATCAATTAACATGTTGTGAAGCAAAAAGCTGCATGTTTGTAAGAAAAAAAGTCCTCTATCCATAATACTGCTTTCTTCAAATGTCGACTCATCTGAATCAGGAGAGAAATATGCACAGATCAAGCACTGTTTGCAAGTGAAAACAGTCCAAAATAGCTCTAAACAAACACGTGAGTGAATTTTGATGTTAGAGACAACAGGAGATGGATTTTTCACTGGAGGAAGCGTTATTGTGGATCATGGACTCATATTTTGGCCAGAAGAAACTGTTTAAAGGGGTCATATGATGCGATTTCAAGTTTTCTCTTTGGAGTGTTAGAAGCTCTTGGTGCATAAAGAAGATCTGTAAAGTTGCAAAGACTAAAGTCTCAAATCCAAAGAGATATTCTTTATAAAAGTTAAGAGTCAACCACGCCTACCTAAAACGGCTCGTTCTAACACACCCCCACATATCTACCTCACTATGTGGAAAGCGGGAAGTCTGACAAGTTTGGCCACAGGTCGTAGGTATAGGCGATCATTGACCTGTACTTGAGCTGACCTGATGTGTCCATCAGCACTGGGTATCAGTTTGATAACCCGACCAACTGGCCATTGGGCTCTGGGAAGCTGCGGGTCGATTATCATGACCACCGTGTTCTCAGCTAGATCTTGAGTTACCCGCTGCCACTTCTGGCGAGTCTGGAGACCCGGGAGGTAATGTCGTGTGAAGTAAGACCAGAAGTGATCGACGATAGTCTGGGAATGACGCCAACTACACTTGGACAAGGGCTCAGGGGTGTAAATCACCTGGGGAAGTGAGGCGTCCCGCCGCCCCATGAGAAGCATATTGGGGGTAACCGGATCCAAGTCTGCCACGTCGGATGAAACGTATCCTAAGGGCTTGCTGTTCAGGATACCCTCTACTTCAATCAGTACAGTCTGCAGGACATCCACAGGCACAGACTGGCTCCCGATGACTACTCGCAGTGCAGACTTTACCGATCGGATCTCCCTTTCCCATGCACCTCCGAAGTGGGGTGCGGCAGGAGGATTCATCCTAAAAGTGATCTGGTAGCTAGCCAGCTGCTCCTGCAGTCTGGGCTCCATCTCCTTGAAATCTTCTCAGTTCGGTCTCGGCTCCCCGAAAGTTAGTTTCCTGATCTGAGAGGATCTCGGACCGGGTTCCTCTACGTGCCTTAATGCCAGTAAGAATGCATCAGTGTCGATGCTGTTGAGTAGGTCAAGGTGAATGCATCTGGTCGTCAGGCACTTGAAGATGACGCCCCATCGCTTCTCTGTGCGACGGCCAATCTTGACCACGAAGGGCCCGAAGCAGTCGACTCCAGTGGAGAAGAAGGGGGGTTGGTATAATCGTAGACTAGCTGATGGTAAGTCAGCCATAATAGGTAGAGTCGGCTTAGCTCTCCACTTCTGGCACTCTACGCACTCTCTCTGGTGTCGTTTGATGGCTTGCCTGCCCCTTAGAATCCAGAACTGGCGACGTAGCTCTGCAAAGACCCTATCAGGTCCTGGATGGAGTAGACGCTCGTCAAAGTGCTTTACGATGAGTCTAGTCACCTGATGGTGGGGATCTAGAACCACTGGATGTATTTCAGCTTTACTGAAGCCATCCAATCGCCGTAGCCTACCTCCCACACGAATTAGACTTAACTCTGGGTCGAACTCGGGTGCAAGCGTGTTCAGACGGCTGGCTGCGGGCACCTGGTTCCCTGATTTTAATGCCTTGAACTCCTCTGGGAAGGAATCCTCCTGACATTGACTCAAGATGAGCGCTTCTGCACGCCTGTAATCTAAGGATGCTGTACTCGTATCTTGGGCGGCCGCCCCATGGAGGGACCGGTAGGTCGCGTCGACCAAGGCACTCCAAGAAGCATACTGAGATGCATCAAGCATGTCTGGATTTTGATGGTCTGCAACTAATCCACAGAAGACGGCTTTCCTGGTCTCTGAGGTATCCTCTCGGGCCTCTACAAGGGGCTTGGCTGGCCATCGGTCTGGTGGTTCGCAGAGGAATCCTGGGCCTCGACTCCACATGTCAGAGTTCGCCAGCTCCATGAGCGTCCTCCCTCTGGTAATGTCGTCCGCCGGGTTATTCGAGGAATCAACGTACCGCCAAGAGTGGAGCTCAGTCAACTCTTGTATTTCCGCCACCCTCGTCCCGACGAACACCTTGTACCTACAGGACTCAGACTGGATCCAGGTGAGCACTGTAGTCGAGTCTGTCCATAATGTCACTGTCTCTATGGCAATGGTCAGCTCCTGTCTGAGGAACTGTGCAAGCTGAGCGCTAGTCAGTGCTGCACACAGCTCGAGGCGTGGCATCGACAGCTGCCGCTTGGGGGCTACCCTAGAGCAAGCCATAACGAAGGCAGTGTGGATCTTACCATGCTGGTCGGCACGGAGATAAGCCACCGATCCGTAAGCAACCTCGGATGCGTCGCCAAACACGTGTAGGCTTAATCTTGATTTCTCCACATCAAAGCCGGCAGGAAGATAGCACCTAGGAAGCTTGAGTCTACAGAAATTAGGCAACTCCTTCTCCCACACGGTGGTGAAGGGAATGGAGAATCCTAAGGGGTCATATTGCGTTGCTAAAACCTTATAGATATACCTCATGGTTGAGTGATGCTCTGCTAGTGTACGATGCCTGTAGCCTAGGCTGTCTTCTAGGCAGTACCACATTAAGCCAAGAGCCGGCTCCAGCGGGTCTGAATGATTTTGCTGTAACCACAGTTCAATGTTCTCTGAACCGGCCTTAGTTGGTAGGTGCTGGACAACGGAGGGGACATTTGTGACCCACTGCCTGATCTCGAAGCCCCCAGAGGCTAAGAGAGGCCTCGTCTTGTCAATTAGTCGCTTGGCTTCCTCAGCAGTGAGAAGGCTCAGTAGGCAGTTGTCCACGTAGAAGCTTCACTCTATGGACTGCAACACTTCCTCATTCCCGAACTGCTGGCAGCGAATGTGCATCTGCAGCGCAAAGGTAGCGCAGCAGGGGCTGCATGTCGTCCCGAAAGGCAAGACTTGCCATTCGTAGACGTCCGGCGGGTCCCTTCAGCGCATGTTCCTCCAAATTTGCCGGAACCGACTCCTAGTAGTGAGGCACCAAGGGTAGGACCTGGAAGCAACTGCTGGTTAAGAGAGACGAGAGACAATGCAAAGGAACAATTGAAGACCAACCTATATTTGCAGTTATGCTGCACGAGGTGGTGTGGTATGAACCACGACTCCTCGTCTACCTGCTGGCCTTCTGGTGGTACCCTGACGACATACCCTGAGACAAGGAGCTTCTGTATTTCGGCTTCATACACCTTAGCCCTCTCGGGGTCTCTACTCAGGCGCTTCTCAGTGTTCCTGAGGCTGGACAGAACGGATTCCGTAGTCCCCTTCAGCGGTGGAGCGTCTGGAGCACGAAGGAGTGGAGTAGCGTAGCGCCAGACTCCGTCAACTCCGTCAACTCGTGTCCTGGTCTCCAACATGTCTGCAGCCATCTGATCTTGTTTAGACCGAGTTATCACAGTTATCACTCGAGATGGAAGGACATCGAGCTGCCAGAGTCGCTCGACATGTTGATAGACAGGGTCTCGCAGTGGTGTAAGAGAAGTGAACAAACACTGCGGGGAAGGTACCTGATGTGGGAGCAATCCATCTGGTCCCTGGAGGACCCAACCGAGCTGCGTGCGTACAGCGACTGGTCCGCCCGCTGGTCCCAATCTGATGGGCTCCTTTGGGGTAATCAGAGACGGATAATCGGACCCGATTAAAATTAGGGGTTGGACCCTATCGAAAGATGGAATGGGGATCCCTCTGAGATGGTGATAACATTGCTGGAGCCTCTTAACGGGGTAGGTTTGCTCGGTTAGCGTGAGGAGAGGCGCGGTGAAGACCCCCTTAAGGCTGTGCTTCTCCTCTGGCCTTGACTGCGAGGAAAGCAGCAGGTCAATTGACTGCCCCTTCAATTCTGTGATGTCATGTCGGATGGTGCGAAGGGCCATAATCTCTTCCCTTCCCTCAATGCCTAGCTGCTGGACTGCTGCAGGAAGGATGATACTCCGCTGAGCCCCATCGTCCAGAATAGCGTAGGTCGAAACCGACCTCTTGCCTCTCCACAGAAGCACTGGAACTACTTTCAGGTACACACGACCCGTCAAACTAGGAGAAGTAAGATATGCTCGCTCGTGAGATGTTGTCAGCAGCACACTGTTAGGACCATCCTGGGCAATGGAATGCAGGACTCCGAGATGTATATTACCACAGTCCCTGCAGGGCTTCCTCAACGTACATTCCTCCCATTTATGACTTGTGCGTCCACATTTCCAGCATCTTTTTCCATCCTTTATCCACTTTAGAATCTGATCAGGTGAGCACTCAGTAATTTTGCTACACTGCGACAGGTAATGCTCCTGACTCTTACAGAACAGACACAAACGCTTCAGTCTCATGGCTGATGACTGAGCATGAGCAGCAGCGGTACGGACAGACTGCCCTGTGCTAGCTTCCATGGGCTGATCACTGCCATGATAGA
>NW_015540921.1:92370-102743 GCF_001515605.1 Sinocyclocheilus anshuiensis
GTCCTCGGGTAGGAGTCTCACTTGGTGGAACATGCCACGTATATCCCCACTGATGGCGACTGCGTACTGCCGGAACCGGAGAAGGACTCCTAGTAGTGAGGGACCAAGGGTAGGACCTGGAAGCAACTGCTGGTTAAGAGAGACACCTTGGTATGCAAAGGAACAATTGAAGACCAACCTATATTTGCCGTTATGCTGCACGAGGTGGTGTGGTATGAACCACGACTCCTCGTCTACCTGCTGGCCTTCTGGTGGTACCCTGACGACATACCCTGAGACAAGGAGCTTCTGTATTTCGGCTTCATACACCTTAGCCCTCTTTGGGTCTCTACTCAGGCACTTCTCAGTGTTCCTGAGGCTGGACAGAACAGATTCCGTAGTCCCCTTCAGCGGTGGAGTGTCTGGAGCACGAAGGAGTGGAGTAGCGTAGCGCCAGACTCCGTCAACTTCTACTCGTCGCGTCCTGGTCTCCAACATGTCTGCAGCCATCTGATCCTGTTTAGACCGAGTTATCACTTTCTCGCTGCGAGATGGAAGGACATCGAGCTGCCAGAGTCGCTCGACATGTTGATAGACAGGGTCTCGCAGTGGTGTAAGAGAAGTGAACAAACACTGCGGGGAAGGTACCTGATGTGGGAGCAATCCATCTGGTCCCTGGAGGACCCAACCGAGCTGCGTGCGTACAGCGACTGGTCCGCCCGCTGGTCCCAATCTGATGGGCTCCTTTGGGGTAATCAGAGACGGATAATCGGACCCGATTAAAATTAGGGGTTGGACCCTATCGAAAGATGGAATGGGGATCCCTCTGAGATGGTGATAACATTGCTGGAGCAACTTCTACTCGTCGTGTCCTGGTCTCCAACATGTCTGCAGCCATCTGATCTTGTTTAGACCGAGTTATCACTTTCTCGCTGCGAGATGGAAGGACATCGAGTTCCCAGAGTCGCTCCACATGTTGATAGACAGGGTCTCGCAGTGGTGTAAGAGAAGTGAACAAACACTGCGGGGAAGGTACCTGATGTGGGAGCAATCCATCTGGTACCTGGAGGACCCAACCGAGCTGCGTGTGTACAGCGACTGGTCCGCCCACTGGTCCCAATCTGATGGGCTCCTTTGGGGTAATCAGAGACGGATAATCGGACCCGATTAAAATTAGGAGTTGGACCCTATAAAAAGATGGAATGGGGATCCCTCTGAGATGGTGATAACATTGCTGGAGCCTCTTGACAGGGTAGGTTTGCTCAGTTAGCGTGAGGAGAGGTGCAGTGAAGACACCCTTAAGGCTGTGCTTCTCCTCTGGCCTTGACTGCGGGGAAAGCAGCAGGTCAATTGACTGCCTCTTCAGTTCTGTGATGTCATGTCGGATGGTGTGAAGGGCCATAATCTCTTCCCTTCCCTCAATTCCTAGCTGCTGGACTGCTGCAGGAAGGATGATACTCTGCTGAGCCCCATCGTCCAGGATAGCGTAGGTCGAAACAGACCTCTTGCCTCTCCACAGAAGTACTGGAACTACTTTCAGGTACACACGACCCGTCAAACTAGGAGAAGTAAGATATGATCGCTCGTGAGATGTTGTCAGCAGCACACTGTTAGGACCATCCTGAGCAATGGAATGCAGGACTCCGAGATGTATATTACCACAGTCCCTGCAGGGCTTCCTCAATGTACATTCCTCCCATTTATGACTTGTGCGCCCACATTTCCAGCATCTTTTCCCATCCTTTATCCACTTTAGAATCTGATCAGGTGAGCAACTCAGTGATTTTGCTACACTGCGACAGGTAATGCTCCTGACTCTTACAGAACAGACACAAACGCTTCAGTCTCCTGGCTGATGACTGAGCGTGAGCAGCATCGGTACGGACCAACTGCCCTGTGCTAGCTTCCATGGGCTGATCACTGCCATGATAGACTGCAGTGGCTCGAGTCTGGGGCTTAGGAACAGATTGGCGATCCTTACATGAGACCTGTACTCTTTCGGTCTGGTAGCGCTGCACCATCTCGAACGATAAACATTGCGCTTCCTCCTTGACCTTCAACAAGTCAGCAAGGTCATGCAGGTTATATGAGTTGAGGCTGTCAGTGTGCAAATGGCCTCGCAACTGTAAGTGCTCTATAAAGCTGTCTCGGTAGTGTTTGGGCAATTTACTGAGTAGTCTGTCGACATGCCCCGTACAAGAGAGCTCTCGCCCCTGTGGACCCTCGAGTGACATCAGCATACCAACTAGCAAGTCAACATTGAGTGCAAAACTCTGAAAGGCCTTTGCATCCCCAACTCTAATATCAGGTGAATTCAGCAGGGCTGCGATCTCGCTTTGTGCCAGTTGATGAGGCTGGCCATACTGTCGTTGCAACACTATCATCGCTGCTGTATAGGATGCAGGATAATGGCGACATGCTTGGGCGATCAACCTAGCTTCCTCGAGAACCAACTGCTTCATCCCTGTACTTATAGTGCTCGGTAAGCTCTGTGTGAGGATTGAGAAGATTATCCAAGGCCATCTTCAGGTCTGTGAACTCCCTCTCACTATCATTCACGAGCTTAGGCAAGGCTGGAATAGGAACTGGTTGTAGCGGGGGTGTAACGGGCATAGGCTGGTAAACCGGAAGAGGAGGTGGTGGCTGGTGAACCACTGAAGGGGGATACCAGGGCTGCACAGGAGTCTGAACGGGAGGCTGAGCAGGGTGATACCCAGTGGTCGGTAGCGGAGGGCGATACGGGTCGGACACAGCAAACGACTGCCGTGTGGATTGGCTTAGCACGTGAGCCTGTAACTGATATACAGGGGGCACTAGGCGTCTGTACGTTGTAGTGGTCAAAGGCAGCTTCACTGATGTAACAGTATGTGGCAGTGATGAGGTAACCTGACATGCAGGATCTGCTGTGCTGAACAGAACCGCTTGCTGTGGCGGTACATGTGGAACAGATAAAGGGGGAACACCATGGTATGGCAAATTAGTACCATGTGCAGCAGGAGGGGTAGCTTGTGTCATGTGCCACAAAGCTGACTGGTGAGAAATATCGATGTGGGCCATCTGAGCTAGAAATGACTTGCCTAAATGTGGAAGCGGGACAGATGAGACTTCAGTAGCCTTCGGTCTGACCACAGGTGGTGAAATAGCTCTGGCTTGTACATCCGCCTGGAACGTGGGCGATGCATCACCACTGCTGAATGAATCACACTCGGATGGGCTGTGATACCCTGGAGGAGCTACTGAAGAGCTAGGATGACTGACAGATCTCTCAACATCCAACTGATGACTCATAGTGGAACCTTCTCCATACTGCACCAGCGATAGATCACCCATGGGCAGCTGCTCCACAGTCAAGACTGGCTCGGCCTGTCCATTGAGGTTCAACTGCGCTGCTGGAGAATCCATCCTTGGTAGGTGGTAAGAACTGTAGTGAGGCACAGGGTCTGGTATGAGAGACTTCGGCAAGGCTACATCATAAGCTTGCAGACGTGTGGAAAGCTGGCGTGCTCTCGTCTGTGTACGAACAGCATGCGTTGTATCAGGGGAATGAAGCTGGCTCTGTTGCTCCATATCACCGCAGTGAATATAGCATCCGGCTCGAAGGACCAGATGAACGGGACTAATAGATTGGTAGGAGTGTTGATGCTAATCCACCACGGGACTCGGGTAAGAAGTGCGACAGGAGACAGGGCACTGTTCAACTCTTTATCTGAAGTATTTAACTGTTCACAGCAGATGGCACAACATTGCTCCAATTGGATTGGATATTGTACAATTTATGGCCACAAAGTGTTAAATGTGGTCTTTCTGAAATAAACAGAATAAAACAAGCATCAGTTTGCATCTGCTAAATGTAAATTACAGACATGTAAATAACAACTTGCTACTGACACGTTATACATGAATCAACATTACCAGGAAAGGATTAACAGTAGCGAGCATACGCATTTGAATCACCGTACATCTTAAATATAACAACATTATAAACAATGTAAGGTTCGATTACACAAGATGAATATTTAAACAACAACAAAATAAACATCGTCGACTTATAATCAGGAATAATTAAATAAACTTACATTCAATCACGCACATTAACACCTGAAGAAATGGCGGAGCAAGCGGCTAGTGAAAGTAAATCGGAATAGTGGAAACTCACGTCAACTAGCGGCACACATCCATAATAAAAGTCCTTTCACTATAAACATACATAGGGAATTTAGAACACTAATTTTTCACATTTTTACTGTATTTCTGAACAAATAAATGTATACATTTCAAAATCATTAAAAATCTTACCGACCCCAAGCTTTTGACAAGTATTGTGTGTCTCACTGATTTTATTTATTTGAATCAGTTTTAAGTTGACTCATTGAAATGAAATGAATCAAACTTATCAGCTTTAAGTTTGAATATTACAATGTCTGTCTGAACACTGTCATTATGGAATGCCACTGCTGGCAAAATAATAAATAAAAAAATACATAAATAAATATACAAAGAAATCTAAAATAACAAAGATAAATAAATAAATCTACAAGGAAACATAAAAAAAAATAAAACACAATAAATAAATTAAATATTTCTACTTTTATTTCCTTATGTCTAATTGTATTTTTTTATTATTTATACACTCATTTAGTTACACATTTATTTCAAAATGTATATATTTCCATGTGTATTTATAAACTTGTGTATTCTAAACTTCAGACGGAACAATCGAGTTCAGAGTTCTGGCCTAAGCAAGGAAGAAGCTTTGAATTATTTATGCATTTAATTATTTATTTGTTATATTACATTTCTTTGTATATTTATGTATTTATTTATTGACTATTTTGGCAGTTGTGGCATTCCATATGTCATACAAAACACATGACGAGAAAAAATCATGAAACTCCTCAAGTTTAGTAAAGCTGAGAGACAAATAAAACACTTTAAAATCAAATTTAGACATTATTGAGTATATTACCCAGTTCTGCATAACAGCAACACACACTGAGACAGATATTATAAGCTAAATTGTCATTTTAACCTCAGGTGACTCCATCTTCAAGGTTCATTTCTTCACACCAAACTTCTCTCCAGCGGGAGCCGTCGGCTGTTACGACACCAGCATCTGCATGTGTCACGGGGAGTTTGTGACGTATCACAGCCCTCCGCTGGTGTTCGAGCTCAGCGGGGATCCATCAGAGAGCCGTCCGCTCTCACCAGACACTGAGCCGCGGTTGGCAGAGGTGCTGGAGCGGGTCGAACGGGCCGTGACGGAGCACCGCAGAACTCTGACGCCGGTGGAGAGACAGCTGACGTGGGCAAAGGTCCTGTGGAAGCCGTGGCTGCAGCCCTGCTGCGGAACCTTCCCTTTCTGCTCCTGCGAGGAGAGCAACCACACGTCTGCAGGAGCAGAGTGAAGAAACGGACGCCACAGGAGAAAAACATTCAAAAAGACAACTGCAACTTTTTCTCTCACTTGCAAGTTTATATCCCACCGTTCATCATTTTTGCTTGCAATTCTGACTTTTTTCCCTCAGAATTGCAAGTTATAAAACTGCAATTGTGAGTTTTTATATATTGCAATTTTGACTTCAGGGTTTACATCTCGCATTTCTGACATTTTTTAAAGAGAGTTTAAATATCACAATTTTAAAATTTGTCCTCAGAATCGTGAGTTTGTCACAATTGCAAGCTATAAACTCTTAATTGCAAGTTTACATCTTGCAGTTCTTTTTTCCTCAGAAATTGTGTTGTAAAATTACAATTGTGAGTTTATATCTCAAAATTCTGTCTTTTTTTCTCAAAATTGCGAGTTTGTGTCACAACAGCAAGTTATAAACTCTTAATTCTGAGTTTACATCTAGCAATTCTGACATTTTTCTCAGAATTCTGAGTTTATGTATCACAACTTTTGGACTTTTTCTCATAGTTGCGAGTTTACATATCACAATTTTGTACATTTTTCCTCAGAATTGCGAGTTATTAACTCTTAATTGCGAGTTCACATCTTGCAATTGACGTTTTTCCCAAAATTTTTAGACTCTTGACTTGATCGCATGCCAGGTCAGAATTATGAGATGAAATTTTGCATTTCTGAGAAAAACAACTCTGAATTTTGCAATTGGAAGATATAAACTCTTCAGAAAAATAGACTGAATTGTGAGATATAAACTCATAGTTCTGTTTTAATAATTTTATTCTGTGAT
Source organism: Sinocyclocheilus anshuiensis (assembly GCF_001515605.1). NCBI lineage: Eukaryota > Metazoa > Chordata > Actinopteri > Cypriniformes > Cyprinidae > Sinocyclocheilus > Sinocyclocheilus anshuiensis. Next base: position 98,544 of record NW_015540921.1, read on the forward strand.
GGAAATAAGCTTCCACACAGAACTCATGCTGATGCCGAGACGATGTTGTTAGTGCTTCAAAAGAAGGACATTCAGAAGAAGAATCGTTCTCCTGGTGAACATGATGATTTAATATGAAGAGGATCAGTCCTGCTGTACAGCATACTGTCATGCCTTCATTATATATGTCTGAAAGTACAGGATAAAGTCTTACAGTTTGGAAATATTTGTACATTAAATATTAAACAATTTTTGAAGAGTGAAATCATTGATTTTCTTTTATCACAGCATCACAATACAATAGAAGACTTCTGTGATGTTCTGTGGTTTTAGTTGTTTTGTGTTACTTAAAATGTTTCATCCTGTTTGAACAAAATCATCAAAAAAACAAACAAACGGCTGAATATGATATTAATGATTGGCTTTATAAACACTCTCTTGGTGAATTTGTTCTGTCCAGCAGAGGGCGCTGCAGCTGCATACAGAAACTAAACAGACACAGTGGGACACATATTTATTTGATCCCCTGCTGATTTTGTAAGTTTGCCCACTTACAAAGAAATTAAGGTTCTGTGATTTTTATGGTAGGTTTATTTTAATGGATAGAGACAGAATATCAACCAAAAAAATCCAGAAAAAAACACATTATATAAAGGTTAGAGAGTGATTTGCATTTCAGTGAGTGAAATAAGTATTTGATTCCCTACCAACCAGCAAGAATTCTAGCTCCCACAGACTGGTTATGAGCCCATGTGGCACACAGATGAGTCCTGTCACTTTAAGAAGTTACTCCTAATGTCAGCTCGTTAGGTGTATAAGACAAGGTACAGGACGACTTCACCGCACTGAGGGACAGATGGACGGGGGCATGTACTGTAAAATCTTGGACAAGAACCTCCTTCCCTCAGCCAGAACACTGTAGATGGGTCATGGATAACTCTTCAAGGATTACAATGACCCAAAACATACTGCCAAGGCAACAAAGGAGTGGCTCAAGAAGAAGCACATTAAGGTCATGGAGGGGCCTAGCCAGTCTCCAGACCTCAATCCTATAGAAAATCTGTGGAGGGAGCCACACACACACAGGGTATCTCCGGGATTTTTATTCTCAAATTTAAGACTTTAAGACCTTTTTTATGACCTGCACAAATAAAATGAATACCATATGAGCAAGGTAGGGCAATGATGATTTACAGTTCAGATGCAAGTTTTCACAAAGAAAATGGATGAGTCAAAAGTATCAATAATATTAATTAAAAAAAATGATCAATTATTATATTAATTAAACAACATATAAATATATCTTAGTGTCTTAATTGTTCAGATTTTTATAATGCGTTATGGTCTTGTCGATCCACCGCTTCACATTTAAAAACATGGGTTGATTTTCACATTGGTCTGAACAGAAACAGCAGAAGGGCGGATAGAAAATGCAGATTCATTCTCTACCAGCAGGAGGCGCTTTCGGAACAGCAGAAATACATCGGTTTCCCCGGTAACGGCAGTAAACAAAGCAGCAGCACATGACTATGAAACTGCAGCTCATATTTATTCAATGAAATCACAGCTTTTTGAAGATTCATGTCATATTAAGCTTTAAAGAGGTCATATGATGCAATTTCATTTTTTCCTTTCTCTTTGGAGTGTTACAAGCTCTTGGTGCATAAAGAAGATCTGTAAAGTTACAAAGACTAAAGTCTCAAATCCAAAGAGATATTCTTTATAAAAGTTAAGAGTCAGCCACACCTACCTAAAACGCCTCGTTCTAACACGCCCCCACATTAGAGGAAAAACAATAATGTACAGTATGTGGAAAATAATGGTTTTTTTTCTTTAAACCACAAACACATTTCATTACACCAAATACACCAAATAATGTTCTTTTTAGCAGCATCATATGACCCCTTTAACACTCTTGAAATCATAAGACTGTCTTGTATCATTTCAGAGTTTTTATTTATTTTTAATGTCTTTTAAGGACCCGTGGAAACCCTAAGAACATAATTCAGTGCACACATTTCTGTCATGCATTTGGCAAAAAGGTTTTGTTGACCGTCTTTTGCTTCCAAACAATCCAAACATATGGGTTTCTCCTTGAAGTTGCTAAAAAGACCAGCTGTTTACCATCTTGACCAAAAAAATATGATTTTCACTGTCAATTGTTGATTTATTTTTTACTAATGTTAGTGAATGTTGATATTCGAGTGCTCATCCTACTACACTGTAATTAATACGGTCAGCAGTTAGTATTAACACCATAAACTGAGAGCAATCTTTCCGTGACTTACTTATCAAATGTTGTCAAACTGATCATCCAAGCATAAGATGATCCAGCGGCCGAACTTAAAAACACTGCGGGCCGCTAGTTACCCTTCCCTGATTTACCTCAATGAACAAATTGATCAAATTTATCATTTAACCTCTATAACTGAAATAAACAATCATTCATTTAGTCTCATGTTGAACAAATATTGAAATCGTGATATGGATTGAATAATGGAAACATGATGAGTGTAAAAGATGAAAGCAGGTCGATCCAGACCTACAGGTGTAACATTTACTGATTATTGAACGCTAAGATCCTCAGAGAGTCAGGAGTAAAGAAGAAAGGAAAGAGTGTGTGAGTGAAGGTGGTTGTGAATGTGTGTAGATGTGTGTCAGTTTCAGGATCAGAGAATGACACCGTTCCTCTGTCATAGTCCAGATCAACTCTCACACGCTCAAGCTTCTGTTTAACACGAAAACCAAACCGATCAGACAATCTGTACGTCACACTCCAGACATCAGTGTTAAAGAAAACACGTCCCTTCCTCTGGTTTGATGCTGTAGTTACTCCAATAATCCAGCCTGGACTCTCTTTAACCTCCACATCCCAGCAGTGTGTTCCTGAGTTAAAACCCTCTGAACCCAGAACACATGGAAAGATGTTAAATCTCTCTGGATTATCAGGAATCAGTTGATTGTTCCCGCTGCATCTCACACTGGTCAGATCATCAGACAGGACGAGATCTGGACTTGCAGTGTTTGGATCCAGAATCACAGGAGCTGATGAGACACAATCAACAGCTGCTTTTATTCTGATGTTCATATAATGATCAAGAGTGAACCGTACACAGATTATTATGAATTATGACACTCGTCCTATTGATCAAACACATCAGACATTTTCCTCTGATCACTGTCAGTGTTTGTTACAGTAAATATTTTAGATTTGCCAAACTGAATTGAGATCTGCTGTATCACTGTAACTGTAAATATCATGTGGACCAAAGTTGTTCTTCTCTTGTTTTCGGCTCATTTTGGTGTAGTAGCTCATCTGGTTATTCACACATAATGCTGAAATCTGTCAATATTCCCTCATGCGTCATTTCCAGTGTGTGTGTAACAGTACAGATCTTCTCCAGACTCACTGTTTTGGACGATGTCCTGCATCTTCTTCCAGACTCTGAAGGGCAGGTTGCCCAAGTAACGCGGCACATCAATCAAAGCTCCAGAAGGCGTCTGTGGATCCGGCTGTAATGAGATCTGGACTCTGGAAGAACATTCAGGATCAGAACTGCAGTGGCTTTGGATCAGAAGCAGAGAGAGCAGAGACAGCAGCAGATCACTCACCTTTCCATTGAGACTGGAAACTCCTGCAGAACAAACACACCATTGATCGTCAAGAACTCAATCAATCATCAATCAATCAATCAATGGATGATCTGAAATCATACCTTCAGAAAGCAGACGTCACTGGCTTTCATCATCTCCTCCGTGTCTTTGATTGTGTGTGAAAGAGCTGAGATGTGTCTGTTCATCTCCTCCAGCTTCTCCATCATCTGCTTCTTCTGCTCCTCTTCCTCCCTCAGTGCAGTGATTGTAGCTTCTTCTTCATCTCTGAGAAACTGATGAAGCTTCTCAAACCGCTGTTTAATTTGACCCTCTGTGTGCTCAGCTTGAGACTGAAATCAAACCACATTCACTTCAATCATCTCAATCAACAATCAACACATCACATCATTCAGATCCCAGAGAAACTCAGACACCTGACATATAACAGATCAAGAAGCAGATTGCTGCTTGTCATTTACAAAAATAATCAACTGGAATCCATTATATTAAATATAAAATATGATAATTGTGTTCAGTGATGCTAGACCTGTACTGAAAATGACTCTTGATTCTGTTTCCTCACCTTGATGTGTTGAACTGTTTTATCAAACTCTTCTTTCATGCTTT
>NW_015540921.1:102966-106366 GCF_001515605.1 Sinocyclocheilus anshuiensis
ATTTCTTCTCTCTTTTTTAGTTTCTCCTGTAAGGACTTCAGTGCTGTATTGAGCTCCTCCTAGAATTGGACAAAATAAAAATACATAAAACACCAGATTACAGTAAAGAGAAGAGAAGAGAATACAGTGATCATACAGTGCTGTGATAAATTATTAGCCCTCATCCTGATGTTTTTTTTTTTTTTTCAGTATATCTCATACTCATACTAAATTGATTCAGAAATTAAAACCAAACATAAAACAAAAGGAACCTGAGTAAATACAAAATATACTTAGACATTTTTGATGAGCATGAAGTTGGTTAAGGGTCTTACCCAGTAACACACTCTGCCAAAAGTGAAAGAGATTTGAGAAATGCTGAGAAAGAAGCTGATTGAAATACATCGGTCTGGAAGGGTTACAAAGTGATTTTAAAGGCTCTTGGACTCAAAGAACCAGTGAGAGCCATTATCTCCAAATGAAAACAACTCAACACAGTACAACCTTCACAGAAGTGGCTCCATTTGGGGGCAAATACTTTCTCACAGCAGAGTATAAGTCTCATGAATTTAAGTAAAATGGCAGAGAGAACTACTGAGAGCATGAATGTGATGATATCTGTGTTTATGATGACTTATTGTTCTTTACATATGAAACAGGAGACCTTTGTCCTACCTTATATGAAGGAACCACTTCACTGATGGGTCTGAATGTGTGATTGTCATGTTGTTCTGAAGTAAAGCACACTAAACACACAGGTTGTTTGTCCTCCAGACAGACGAGTTTGAGTTTCTCACTGTGTAAACTGCAGATCTCCTCAGATCCTGATGAACGGCTCTCATTTCTCTCCTTCAGGAACGACTCACACAAGTTTTGTAATGCAAGGTTTAATGGAGGATATTCTTTTGGGGATCTTCTCCTGCAGACGGGACACTCCTGAGTTTTCTTGGTTCTCCAGAACTGTTGAATACACTCTTTACAGACACTGTGACTACATGATAAAAGAACAGGAGTCTTGAAGATTTCACAGCACACGGGACAATTATAGTCATATTCATCTGATAAAGCCATTTTCACTGTTTGAGCTCCAGCAACCTAAACTTTACTTTCACTTTCTGAACGATGGTTTCAAACATGAATAACCACGAGAATCACAAAGACCTGCTGTCTGTTCAGAAACAAACTTCCCAAAAAAGCTTCTTCAAAGTCTTTCTCTTCGTTGTCCACTTATGGCTGATTATTTTTTGCTTTTGTCAAAGAGAAGAAAATCAGTGACAGAAAGGAGAAATAAGTCAGTCTCTTCCTGGTAAGTGTTGTAAGAGTATGGAAAGCCGTTTTAACATTTAATCTATAAACCGTACCTAGTATCTATTTTCATAGTACTAGTACTTATTTTTTAGATACTAGTATCTTTTCCATTAAGTACTAGTACTTATTCATTAGCTACTAGTGCTTATTCTATAGGTACTAGTGTTTATTCTTTAGGAACTAATGTCTTTTGTAAAGTTACTAGTACTTAGTATTTATTCCAATAGTGACTAGTATTTAATTATACTCTTCTTGTTAAGAAAAAATAGAACTAGTACTTCTTTTTTAGTTACTAGTAACTTTTTAGACCAGAGATACCCTGAACTTAATAGATACTAGTACAATTTTTTTAATTCGCATTTCTGCCTAGTATGGTAATCGTATGTTGAATATTAATGAGCCAGCAGCATATAGGAGAGAGATTAGACAGGAAACAGAAACAAGGAGATGGAAGTACTTTTTTTTGAGGAAACCACATAGAAAAGAAACAATTATTTGTACACAAACACATAGAAAACGTATTTTTGTCAGTTTTGTTAACACTGTAATTCCATAAACATAGTAGCCTAATGTGTTTGTTGGTCATCGAGTGACCTCTAGTGGCAGCATGGAGATAAGACACCAATTTTATTGTCTGTTATTTTCCTATTTTTCCTCCAGTAAAAACAATAAATATCATACCAGGGCTGTATGGTAACTTATTTTGCATATAGCACTGGTGCTACAGACATTGAATGTTTTTACATTAATATTCTGTACAGGGCACACTGGTGCTGCAGACACTGAATGTTTTTACATTAATGTCCTGTACAGGTCACACCGGTGCTGCAGACACTGAATGTTCTGTACAAGGCACACAAAATCCAAACCTTATGTTTGTCAGACAAACATTTTCTTTATTTGGAAAAAAGGTCAAAAAGTTAATAACAATAATAATAATAATAATAATAATAATAATAATAAAAACACCAGGTTTGCTGTACTTGTAGGGCTGTACAATTTGGTCAAAATGTTGTTTTTATATATCAATATAACTAATAATGATTATGGTTATTATTTCTAAATAAAAACATTTAAACATTAACATTGTAATAACACTATTTCACTATAATATACAAAACTGAGTATTTAATAATAAATATAGCTGCAAGAAAGAAAGAAAGAAAAAATTTACACTTCTCTACCCTGGAGAAAAACGTAAGGATTTGCAAATGTTTACCTCAAAGTTCTTAATTATTTTTGGTTTTATCTGTGCTCTTCAAGCCATCTCAGGTATTTTTATAAGAATAAAGTATTTTTAAAATGCAATGCTAATCGACATAGCCTTTATCACTGCATAGAATAATATAAAGTGGCATGATTTCTGCCTCATTCGGTTTAATGAAACCATGTCAGATCACAAAAATAAGTTATTTCAAAGACTCGACTGTTGTTGTGAAGTGAATTTGGACTAAGACATATCATTATACTTTTGTTGGACAACAGGTTTGTAATCTTTCCTTGTGTTTTCGTAACCAATTAGCAAGATAGGCTAACATACAAAGCCAGTTAGCCTTACTTAACAATCAAATTAATTCTGCAATATTAATGTATTGTATTACCATGTGGACCCTGATTGGACGGTGGAGAGGTACTCATGTTTATGTAATGATCTGTTTAAATGAAGATATCTCCAAATACATTCTCACTAGTTCTTTATGAGGTTGAAGATATCTCCAAATGAACAGGGAGTCGTAGTTATTCTATTTTTGACATAATATTTTAATTTCTGACTAGTAATTATTGCAATTGTGACTAGTATCTATTTAAATATTACTAATAAGCATTCATTAGATACTAGTACTTATTTTTTTAGATACGGGTACTTATTCATTAGATACTAGTACCTATTTAATAGATACTAGTAGTTATTCATTAGGTACTAGTACTTATTTATTAGACACTAGTATATTTTGTAATTACTACTAGTAACAGTTCTTATCTTGCTAGTCAGAACTGTTTTTTTAGAATCAGAATCAGAATGATGCCAGGTATGTTTACATACGAGGAATTTGTTTTAGTGACAGAAGCTCCACAGTGCAACAGAATGACAGTGACAAGACAGGACACAGAT
>NW_015540921.1:106653-110233 GCF_001515605.1 Sinocyclocheilus anshuiensis
GTTATTTCAAAGACTCGACTGATGTTGTGAAGTGAATTTGAACTAAAACATATCATTATACTTTTGTTGGAAAACAGGTTTGTAATCTTTCCTTGTGTTTTCATGGAAAACCAATTAGCAAGATAGGCTAACATACAAAGCCAGTTAGCCTTACTTAACAATCAAATTATTTCTGCGTATTAACGTTTTGTATTACCATGTGGACTCTGATTGGACGGTGGAGAGGTACTCATGTTTATGTACTGATCTGTTTAAATGAAGATATCTCCAAATACATTCTCACTAGTTCTTTATGAGGTTGAAGATATCTCCAAATGAACAGGGAGTCGTAGTTATTCTATTTTTGACATAATATTTTAATTTCTGACTAGTAATTATTGCAATTGTGACTAGTATCTATTTAAATATTACTAATAAGCATTCATTAGATACTAGTACTTATTTTTTTAGATACGGGTACTTATTCATTAGATACTAGTACCTATTTAATAGATACTAGTAGTTATTCATTAGGTACTAGTACTTATTTATTAGACACTAGTATCTTTTGTAATTACTACTAGTAACAATTCTTATCTTACTAGTCAGATCTGCTTTTTTACTTGTCTTATGTTATGACTAGTCCAAATGGCTACAGTAGAGTTCAATTAAGAAATTACTAGTAAAATAAAAAAATCTTACTAGTAACATTTCAAATAAGTACTAGTATCTAATAAATGTGTACTAGTATCTATTGAATAAGTACTAGTTTCTATTTAATCTGTACTAGTATCTAATGAATGAGTACCAGTTTCTAATAAATAAGCACTAGTACTCAATGAATAAGTACTAGTATCTAATAAATAAGTACTAGTATCTAATAAATGTGTACTAGTATCTAATGAATAAGTACTAGTATCTAATGAATGAGTACTAGTATCTAAATCTCCAGAGCACCGCTTGGGCAGAAATATGGGTTCGTAGCTTCTCCCCTTTTTCAGCCTCACTAACTGCCTCTGGCGTTGAGTGTAGCTAGGTCTCCTCTCACTTTAGGGAGTCGTTATGCTGAGACCTCCACTCTTAAGAGTTCCCCTACCAGGATCGAGTGTCGTTAGGCTTCCTCTCATTTAAGAGAGTCATCCTGCTGAAGCCTCCGCTCTTTAGAGCTCCGTCTTCGGCAGAAATATGAGTTTGTAGGCTCTTTTCTTTTTTGAGCCTCACTAACTGCCTCTGGCGTTGAGTGTAGCCAGGACTCCTCTCATTCTAGAGAGTCGTTATGCTGAGACCTCCACTCTTAAGAGTTCCCCTACCAGGATCGAGTGTCGTTAGGCTTCCTCTCGTTTAAGAGAGTCATTCTGCTGAAGCCTCCACTTTGCATAGCTCCGCTTAAGCAGTATTAATGTGTAAGCTCTTGAGCCTCACTAACTGCCCCTGGCGTTGAGTGTAGCCAGGTCTCCTCTCATTCTAGAGAGCCGTTATGCTTGTTCCTTGAGTCCTTGACTTAAGGAATCCAGTTTTTGGGCACTCATCCCTCAGCATGGCGTGGGTAGACCGTTCCCCTAGTGCCCTCTAGAGGATGCAGCGTGGAGTACCCTTTCGAAAGGGAACGTCTCAGGTTACGCATGTAACCATGGTTCCCTGGGAACAGGGAACGAGACGCTGCGTCTCATTGCCATGCTTCGGGCATTCCTGCCTGCGTCTCCTTCAGACAAAGAAGTGGATGATGTTTACCGCAGGTGCGCTTTTATAACCGCACTCGCTTTATTGTTTACGTCATAGGCTGCCGCCTGCCAATGTCAAGGGCATTGTCGTTTTTTAATTCATGCTTCAGACACCGGTCACGCTGAAGGCGTTCCCCTAGCGCCCTCTAGAGGACGCAGCGTCTCGTTTCCTGTTCTCAGGGAACCATGGTTACATGTGTAACCTGAGATGTAAGTTACTAGTCACTATTGAAATAAGTACTAGTATCTAATGAATAAGTACTAGTATCTAATGAATAAATACTAGTATATTTAAAAAATAGTAGTACCTAAAGAATAAGCACTAGTATCTGAAGAATAAACACTAGTACCTAAAGAATAAGCACTAGTATCTGAAGAATAATCACTAATAGCCAACGAATAAGTACTAGTACCCAATGGAATAGATACTAGTACCTAAAAAAATGAGTACTAGTAACATGAAAATAGATACTAGTATGTTTTATAGATTAAATCACGGGTCAAACTCCAGTCCTGGAGGGCCTAATAAATAAGTACTAGTATCTAATGAATAAGTACTAGTACCTAACAAATAAGCACTAGTATCTAATTAATAAGTATTAGTATCTAATGATCAAATACTATTATCTAATGAATAAGTACTAGTAACTTTACAAAAGACACTAGTACCTAAAGAATAAGCACTAGTAGTTACAAAAGACACTAGTACCTAAAGAATAAGCACTAGAAGTTAATGAATAAGTACTAGTACTTAATAGAAAATATACTGGTATCTAAAAAATAAGTACTAGTAATGTTAAATTAGATACTAGTGTGGTTTATAGATTAAATGTTAAAACGGCTTGCCATAGTAAGAGGGTGGCGTTTCTGATCATCAAACAGTCTGAAGACAACAGCAGGATTTCCTCAGGTTACATTTCAATAAAATGCATTAAAAATTAACTTGCATTGAAACTTTCTCGAGTATAATGCTAGAAAACCTTAAATCAAACACAAAAGAACAATGAAAAACACAAATGCTGATCATATGTTTCAGTTATTGCTCTATATTTCTCACAGTTCCTCCAGGGTCTGTCATGTCAAATGATTTCTTCACATGCTGAGAATTATGGAAGGCCACAAGCGCCAAAAACACGTGAATTTTAGCACATCAACAACACGTTAAATATACGTATTTCACGTGTATTTAACGCGTATTTCACGGGTTAAATACATGTTGCTTGTGGGTGAAAAATCAGTGCATTAAATATGCATATTCAACATATATAACGTGTTAAATAAGCATTAAAAATCAGTTTGAACGGGTCAGTGTCAATGGCTGCTGAAGACTTGGGTCAAACCATTTCTGTGAGCTAAGGGGGGTGCACCATTCATAGACTAGGCTACCACCATTTAACATGTTATAGATCAGCTTATTCAGCCTATTTATTTAGTCCTTTTTTGTCTTTTTTTTTATAGCGTATAGAAATAATTTCCCCACACAAATGTTAATGCTTTGATGCTAACTTAAGTTTGATCACTGTTAAAGCTTGAATTTCCACTAATGTGTTTATTTACAAAAAGGCATGAGTGTAGAAAAACTAGGCAATTTTACTTATCTCATTTTTCATAAAACTGCAATTTAAATATATTATTTCTGTAGGCTATACAAAAAAACAATATGAATCTATGAATGATACACCCCCCTAAACTCACAGAAATGGTTTGATCCAAGTCTTCAGCAGCCAATGACACTGGCCCTTTTTCTAGATTTTAAACAACTAAAGCCTTGTCCAAATACCCACACTTGCGGTCTTTGTACTTGAACACTTGACTACTTATATGACGTATTTCCTGTATTTGGCCCAAGTGTTCAAGTGAGGATGAAGACCACAAGTGTG
>NW_015540921.1:111222-120525 GCF_001515605.1 Sinocyclocheilus anshuiensis
TCAAGTGGCCAAGACCGCAAGTGTGGGTATTTGGACAAGGGGTAACCCTCTGATGATCAGATTAGGCTACTTGAAAACAAAGTCCATCCTCCTGAGATGTAAACTCAGAATTGTTAAAAACAACTGAATTGCAAGATGCAAACTTAGAATTCTTTAAAAGAATTTGCAAGATATTTGTAAGACAATTGCAAGATGTAAACTCAGAGTTCTGAGGGATCTCAGGTGTCGCACATGATTTTCAGGAGAACACTGAGCTTCAGCACTACATTCACCTTCACCTTCTGCTTTGCTGAAGACGATTAAAAGCTCTAAACATCTCCAGATGTGACGCAGCAGTGATCATCGCCATAGCGCTGACGGATCGGTCGCTCTTTCATCTAATGTGAAGTGTGCAGGAGAACAGAAGGTGGACAGGTGAGGCTCTCCTCATCTCATCCAGGTGGAACCTCATCTGTGGAGAGTTATATTAGTATATAACATTAAAATATCTTTACATTTTTACATTTAAAAATCAAGCCATGGCAACACATTTTTCCATTACTTTAACTAATAAAAATGAAGTTGAAATTGGTTCAATTACTGAAACTGAACTAGAAAAGATTCTAAAAATGTGATTAGACAAGGCAGCAACTGAACATTTTTTTAAGTAGGTGAATTTTTTTTTTACAGTGTAAAAATGTAATTATTGAATTAATGCATACTGAATTATTGTTGTTTTCTTGCACATATTCAGCCATTTATAACCGCCTTTATACTGACAAAGCAGCTCTGATTTCCATCTAGTCTCATGTGAGAAACTTTTAATTTAAGATCATTAACTCTATTCCACAGTGCAGATTATTCTAGTTAAAAACCGCCACTTAGACATGAAACACAAAGTCTGACTGACATGTAAAGTGAAAAACTATAGCTTGTTTGGTATTTGCATGCCATTAATGTTAGGCTCATCTTATTATAGTTGATACGACAGCAAACTGTAGAGAAAACACCACAGAAATCCAGTCAACTTCTCAAGAGCCTCTTTCAAAGATTTGATGAATTTCAATGAGTTTTACTGGCCTTTATGAGCCATCAGATTCCCGCTGAGTTCATGAGGGCCGATCCTTTAAATCGAGTCATTCAGAGAGAAATTCATCTTTTATCAGTGTCTTTGATTATTGAGGCACATAAGCTCAGTCCATCTGCGCACACATTAAACACTCAGAAAAACAAACACTAAATGTCTGTCCTGTGCTTCTGTAATGAATTCATTTGAGTCTATTTTTAAACCTTTAAAGTTTGACTTTTGGGTTTTATTTATTTTGTTCTGCAATAAAACGGTTGCCTATTAAAATCTGCAGGGAGCTGAAAAATGTCTTTGATATTGTTTCTGTCTGTCTGTCTGTAGACACACAAAATGTGAATGAGGAAAATAACTAATAAAGATAGAAAAAGACTCAGATAAAGCAACTGTTTCAGTGGCATTGACGTTCAAAGTTGCTGATAATATTACGTTTTTTCATCCTTCTGATCTGACCGGATGGATCTAACAAATATTATAACATATGTACTTCATAACAGCTATGAAATTATTAAAAACGGCCCAGACCTAATACAACCCATTTATTTCAAATGCATTCATTTTTACATTATTATACAGTTTCTGAAACAGCTGTTTTTACATTGTAAAAGCAACACAATTCAACTCAAAAACATGATACATGTAGTTAAAAGAAACCTGCAATTCTATGCAATGTCGAGTTTGAATTAGTTTTTGTTTTCATTTTAATTTTAGTCAAAGTTTTAGTAATTTTGTGTTTAGTAAATGCTGTGTTTCTGTTGTTTTTAATATTATTATTATTATTATTTTACATGTCTATATCGTTTTTATTTTATCCATATCATTTTAATTATTTTGTAGTACTTCAAATTAAACTACATGAAAATGAGAAATATTTCCTTGGCGACTAGCTGAAATAAAATAAGCTGAAGTGTCTTTATATATTTTTAATTTCTTTCATTTTAACATTTATTCAAAGTAACAAAAATGGTTCTAGCTTTATGGTTTTAGTTTAACTTAACTATAATAATCCTGATTTTATGCAACCAAACCAATATGTGTTTATAATGAAACCTTTTGGTAACATTTTACTTGAAGCCTTTATAAGTATTTTTAATGCATTATTCATGCTTTGTAATGCACGTACGATCTCATGAATAACAGTTATAATACATTATAATACTTATCTATTCAGTGTCACACATTTAGAAAGTAAAATGCATTAAAACACAAGACAAATGTCGAGTTTGAATTAGTTTTTGTTTTCATTTTAATTTTAGTCAGAGTTTTAGTAATTTCGTGTTTAGTAAATGCTGTATAAGTATTTTTAATGCATTATTCATGCTTTGTAATGCACGTACGATCTCATGAATAACAGTTATAATACATTATAATACTTATCTATTCAGTGTCACACATTTAGAAAGTAAAATGCATTAAAACACAAGACAAGCAACTAGTTTCAGATGCAACAAGGAATCTGCAAATATTATAATGCATTATTATAATGCAACTTTGGTTACAATTATTTATGAAAAGATATCATGCATTACATTGTACAATATAATGCATTATGAAGGCTTCAAGTACATTTACAATACCAAAACAGGTCTCAGAAAGCATCCGATGGAGTTCATTTAGGGATTTTACTGATCTTCTAAATATGAGATGGCCAATAATCAGCATCGATGATCTACAGAACGAGAGGTCAGTCCAAAAATGAGCGGATGACGTTTCCTGAAAACACAAGAGCGTTTGGTTTCTCTAAATTATTTCAGGAACGTGCTTAAAATGAGATGCGCTGGAGCTTATATTGATTTTCCATGACATCGATGAACATCTGCTTTGCTCTCCATTTCAAAAGAATTAACAACCCCAACAACAGAACCGAACTCGATGTGCAATTCAATCAAACATAATATCACTTCCATACTGCTGGACTTTTGAAAGTCTTTCTGTCTTTTGTCTGAAAGTCGTTCGGAAGGAAATGCTCTAGTAGCACAAACCTGTGTTTTAGTCACCTATGCTCATTTGCCAAGTCAATTTAAACCAATCTGCAACTAATTACATAACGATAAGAGTAACATCAGCCAATAACAGTCAAACGTTTGCAATAATTATAATGTTTTTTCTCCTCTGCTCACCAAGGCTGCATTTATTTGGTCAAAAATACTGCAAAAATTGTGAAATATTTTTAGTTTAAAACAACTGTTTTCTACGTGAATATGTGTTAAACTGTAATGTATTTCTGTGATGCGCAGCTGTATTTTCAGCATCATTACTCCAGTCTTCAGTGTCACATGATCTTCAGAAATCAGCTTTAAAGACGGTATCATCATTGTAACACTTATTTAACTATGCATTTTATTTTCTAATGCGTCAGATTCAAGCAAGTTCTCTGAGTTTCCCAACACACAGCTTTGACCGGACACTGGCTGCCAGCAAATTGACAGTTTGACTTCGCTATTGACCTTTGACCTCTGGATGGCTTTGACATACTCAGAACAGAAGGAGACTCAACCAGCTGAGCGACCGTCCGTCCGTCTGTCCTGCCATCATGTCTTCTGTGGAGTTTTAGGACTCAAACTTTCTAGCGTCAAACCAGCTGTCAGGCCTTTAAAGCACTAGTTCATCATTTACTCACCTGGATGTTCCTTCAAGACTGTAGGATTTCTTCCTTCTAGAGAAGACAAAAGAAGATGTTCAGCAGAATGTCTGAGCTGCTGTGGTTCACGTAGACACTGAAAAATCAACTTACTCGTCCTTCATGCAGCAGTGCATAAATTACGATACTCACCTGGATGTTCCTTCAAGACTGTAGGATTTCTTCCTTCTAGAGAAGACAAAAGAAGATGTTTAGCAGAATGTCTGAGCTGCTGTGGTTCACGTAGACACTGAAAAATCAACTTACTCGTCCTTCATGCAGCAGTGCATAAATTACGCTTAGAAATTGCTTTTGTTACCTTGAAGCAAAAACAAGAGAAAACATTTAAGACGAGATCCCAAGGAAACAAGACAGAAAACATGATAATGCTTGTTTGTTTGTTTTTTAAAGCATCTGTACTTTAAGGATCATATAATGGTAAAGATGCCTCCAAAGCATCTCATCACGCTCATAAACATGAACTGCTGCTGTTTCAGAGCCTGTAATCAGGGCAGGTTTCATTAGACCTCTCTTTTAAAAAGAAACTTACTTTCAGCAGTTCATAATAACAGGAGAAACAACAGCAAAAACTCTCTGTGGTGATTATGAATGTTTTCAGAAGATCAAGTGGCATGTTTATTAAATAAAATGATAAAACAGAAATCAAACATGCAAACTGTGCCACTGCATAAATAATTCTCTTTTTGTCTTGTCTTCCAGAACAAATATCTAAACATTCTTAAATCAAGATACATTTACAGGAGATGCAGAATGACTGAAGAAATTCAGTGTTGTTTTCTGAAAATGTTTCAAAATGAAGTGAGTCTTTGCTTAAAACAAGAAAACAATCTGCACAGAAACACACCAAAACAGCTTAATTGTATAGCAACACCATAGCAACCATCAAAACACCTTGGCAACTGCGCAGAACACACTAAAACATACAGAGCAGCTCAACTGCATTACAACACCCCAACAACCACACATAACGCCCTGGCAATTGCACAACAAAACACTAAAAACACTCTGACCAGCTTAACTGCATAGCAACACCCTAGCAACCACCCACAACACCCTGACAACCTCATAAAAACACACTTAAACACTCTCAGCAACTTAACTGCATAGCAACACCCTAGCAACCACCCACAACACCCTGACAACCTCATAAAAACACACTTAAACACTCTCAGCAACTTAACTGCATAGCAACACCCTAGCCACCTCTCAGAACATCCTGGCAACTGCACAGAAACACACACACACACAAAAAAAACAACAACTTGGAGAACACCCTGGCAAATGCATAGCAAAACACTAAAATCACTCAGAGCAGTCTAACTGCATAGCAACACCCTAAGCAACCACCCACAACACCCTGACAACTGCATAAAAACACTCGCAGCAGCTTAACTGCATAGCAACACCCTAGCAACCACCCAGAATACCCTGGCAACTGGATGGCAACCCACTAAAACACTCAGAGCAGCTTAACTGCATAGCAACGACCTAGCAACCACATAACAATACACTAAAAACACTCAGAACAGCCTAAATGCATAGCAACACCCTAGCATCCACCCAGAATGCTCTGGTAACTGCATAGCAACACACTAAAAACACCCAGACTGCATGGCAACACCATAGCAACCATAAATACAGAATCAAAGCACTATGAATATGATATTCTTCATACTTCACATTGTTTTACTGTCATATTTTACCAGCATTGAGCAGATCCTTTTGAAACCAGACACTCTTGAAAGAACGCCGATCTTCTCCGTGATCCTTCAAAAGTTTAAGAATGAATTAGAAATACAGGTTTGTGCAATAATTAGTTTTTGCAAAAAGAGACAAACCATCAAACCTCAGCAACCTAACAAACACCAGTAAGATACTGAACATAATACTGATAATGAATCAACACTGATGTTTGATAGCAGAATAATTACAGCAGAATCCTACACAGAAAAACCATCACAACACGCTCATTAACATATTTAAATGATTTAGATGAAAACTAAGAAACTGTGTTATTAATTGTTATTTCCACATTCACAGATGCTGAATCTTTCACGAGCTGTTGTTGCATTTGTTTAATGGTTTAAAGAGTCGATTCATCTGCGGCTCATTGTCAGGCTTTTTGTTAATACTGTAAGAGTAAATCACCAGACAAAGAAACATTTTTCTGAACAGTTTCATGTTTGATTCAGTTCAATCAATTCAATTCAATCAACATTAAACCATGAAACCATGTGATATGTTTGCTTTTTGTATTTCGATGCTTCTCTACAGATGTCTGTCTGGATGCACAATGTTACTGAAATGATAAAAAAAAAAACAAAAGGTAGCTGAAATAGAATAAAAGTTAACTGAAATAAAATCAATCAATAAATAATTCAGCTATTTGCAAAGGCAACATTTCTCAGTTTTATTTACTGCAGTTTAACTTGATGAAAACTGAAACAAAAATTAATAAAAACTACAGATATTTAAAAAAAAAACTAAGTAAAAATGTCAAACACAAACATGTAACTTTAAAATTAAAACTAAAATATACCAAAATAACACTGACACGGCAACATTAATATGCCTGTGGATGCAAATATTTCTTTTATGACAATATTTTCTGGAAAAATAACATTTAGCAGTGATTGTTAATTAATACAACATTCGGTTTCATATTTAAATGCAGTTAATTTGAACAATGTGAGAATCCATGTGAGATGAACATGAAAATCAAAGAAAATCAGATTAAAAGTGCGAAAAAAACAATGTCTGAGAAACAACAAGAAAGGGACAAGAACAACTCATTAATGGATGATAAATGGCACTAACGTCATAAATGTCAAGCTCAAGAAGTAAACTATTATTATTTATATATGTTGATGTGTTCACAGGGATAAAACACAGCTGCATGGGCAGGAACTTCAGCTGGTGGCTTTGATTAAATGAGCAGCGGGACATCGAGACAGCTGACGGGTCTCAGATCTGGTCAAAAACTACCATCAACTCAACTAATCACTGATAATACGAGTCCAGCAGCGCTCTTGTTTGTCTATGGATCATCTCTGACGTACCTCACTGTTCTTCTGCTCCGTGTTTTTAGGGTCTGGAACCTCCTAAAGCCTCTGGAAACCAGTTCAGCGAAACTACAGGAAGAAATAAATGAAGCAAAATCAAGAAAACAGCCTTTGTTAAATGCTAAAATCTCACTGTGACGTTTTAATCACGCTGGTGTATTTTATACTCCTGAACGCGAGCTGATGTTTTTCTGTGAAAATGAAAGGCACGTGTGTCTAACCCTCTCTGTGTTTGACAGAAACCTGAGACGAGTGACCGGCACACAGACCTCAGAGATAAAACCAGAGCACGTTTGTCCAGTTAAGCCTCTTCTGTTTGATTGAACTCTGCAGGCGGGCCAGTGCTGTTTTAGTATCATTGAGTTACTGTTAATAATAACTTAATTAGATCTTATATTTTCTGTTGTCAACTTAATTTAGTTAGTTTTAGTAATGTTTTTATTTGTTGCAATTTGTATTAATTTTTGTTGTTATTTTTGTTGTTAAAAATATGCCTATATAGTTTTTTATTTAATAGTTTTAGTTTATTTTAAGCTATTTTAGTTTTTTTTATTTTCTGTTTTCATTTTAATTTTAGCTAACGTTTTAGTAATTTTTATTATTATTATTATTATTTTTTTTAAATATGTCTGTAGCTCTTATACATTCTTATTTCAGTTTTAGATTTCGTTCTTTAGTACATCAATATAAACTAAATGAAAATGAGAAAGTTGCCTTGAAAAATAGCTGAAATAATATAAGTTATCAATTATCATTTCAGCTAACTATAATAACTCTGCTTTATGTTTATCATTTTTATTTCTATTTAATTAGACTTTAATCGTTTTATATTTTGAATTAGATTTTAATTTAATATGTTCTGTTTTCACTTTAAATCGAAAGTTTTAGTATTTTTGTCATTTCTTCAAACTTTTAAATTTTGAATTAGGTTTTAATTTAATATTTTCGGTTTTCATTTTAAATTTAAAGTTTTAGTAACTGTATTTTTGTCATTTTTATTTAGATTGAATTAGATTTCAATCTTTTTATTTGGAATTAGATTTTAATTCAAAATGTTCTGTTTTCACATTAATTTAGTTAAATTATTTAATTTAAGTTTTTGTGTATTTTTATTTAGATTGAATTAGATTTTAATCTCTTATTTTCAATTAGATTTTAATATTTACTGTTTTTACTTTAAATTTACAGTTTTAGTAATTTGTGTATTTTTGTCTTTTTTTATTTACATTGAATTAAAATAACATGTTAACATTTTGAATTAGATTTTAATTTAATATTGTCTGATTACACTTTAAATTTAGTTAAAGTTTTACAAATTTTTGTGTATTTTTTGTCACTTTTATTCATTTGTTTTTGCAATGCAGTTATATATGTCTATATAGTTTTATTAATTTGTATTAATTAGTTTTAGTTTATTTAGTTTTATTTTAGTACGTCAAGAAAAACTAAACAAAAAAAAGAGATGTTGCTTTGGCAACTAGATGAAATAAATTAAGTTTAAGTTTTTTTTATTTTAATTTTAATTTTATTATTTTATATAATTTGTTGAAATTATTGTAATGTAATTGTAGTAATGTAAAGTTTTTTTTTTTTTTTGTAAGTTTAGTTTAGTTATTAGTAACTATAATAACCCTGTTGTGGGCTATAATATCATACATAAGATATACAGTAAATATTGTCCAGTTCATTCACTGGGAACTTCAGTACTATTTACATAAACCATTAGAGCTGAAAATAAAGTGGATGATCACACAAGTCCTGTATTTTTCTCAAATTAAAAATTTCATTTACACTTTCTGTTTTACAAATATATAGTTTGACCTAAAAGAAAAGGTACTGCACATTTACACTAGTTTCATGATATTTAAATCTATGTCACAAACTTGCTTTATTATGAGATTTGAGTACAGCGTTACCTCACTGCCTTCAGGATGCATCTCCCTTTCATCCCACACAGAATAAATCACCCTCCCTCCGTCCAGATGCTGCAGTTTTGCTGCGATTTGAGTCCATATGTAGTGATTTAACACGAGTCGGCTCATCTCGTCCCTTCATGATCTTTAAAGGACCTTCAGACAGGGTCAACTAAAGTCTGAAACCACAAAAAAAGGAAATAGTAAATAGTGCAAATATGAAATTGCAGAGTTGTGACATGAAAATAAGTAATCGTTCATATTGTAATATGATCATCATATTTAAATTCACTGACACTATTGGATGCAAAAACTTGAACTGAATTGACCTGAATAATGATACATTTGTCTTCTGTAGAGCTGCTTAACAGATGAAACTGAATTCCTTTCATAATCGATACATTTTAAAGTTATTGAACTAATCTGAATCAACAATTAACTGACTGGAGCTGAATAATCACACTATAATGAATAATGACACACACACACACACGCTCACACGCACTCACGCACTCACGCACTCACACACACACACTCACACACACACACAGAGAGAGAAACACAAACACACACTCACACACTCACACTCACACACACACACACACACACACACACACACACACA
>NW_015540921.1:120577-166825 GCF_001515605.1 Sinocyclocheilus anshuiensis
ACTCACTCACTCTCACACACACACACAGTCTGGTCAGCTATCCTTGTGGGGACTCTCCATAGGCGTAATTGTTTTCTGCTGTACAAACCGTATATTCTATTGTCCTACACCAACCCTACCCCTAAACCTACCCCTTACAGGAAACTTTGTGCATTTTTACTTTCTTAAAAAACTCACTCTGTATGATTTATACACGTTTTGAAAAATGGGGACACTCCTAAATCACCTTCTCCTTGTAATACCTGTCATACCCATGTCATTATACAAATTTGTGTCCTCATATGTCACAAAAACGCGCACACACACACACACACACACACACACACACAGATTTAATTGATTTCTTTCATAAATTGTTGCAAAAGCAAGCATAATAATCTGTACCAGTGACTGTGAATGATTGTGAAGTTGTTTTAAAAAATGTGATGAAATATCAGAATGTTGGCTGAAGAGATTCTGCGCTGCTCAGCCAGACTCTGAGTATTTGATAAGAGGGATCTGACACACACACACACACACACACAGCTGATGTGTTTGTCGGATCATAAAGCTCTCGGTGTGGTCTTGTTGCTTCACCTGTTTAGTTCTCAGTCTCTCTGTCAAAACTAGTGCTGAAGCTACTTTGAAACTGCTTAACTACTTTAAATAACTAGTAGCTTGACAAACTGCGGTCAGGCTGCTCTTCTGAAAAAGCAGCTTGCACTATTATCTACTAACAAAAAGTACTACTGTTGAGCCATATTAT
The DNA here is from genome assembly GCF_001515605.1 of Sinocyclocheilus anshuiensis. Lineage (NCBI taxonomy): Eukaryota > Metazoa > Chordata > Actinopteri > Cypriniformes > Cyprinidae > Sinocyclocheilus > Sinocyclocheilus anshuiensis. Next base: position 121,323 of record NW_015540921.1, read on the forward strand.
TTGGCACAAAATAAATAAATAAATAAATTAGAGTGAAATCCCAAATTAAATATAAAATTATAATATTAAATAAAAAAGTAATTGTAATATTTTATACTTATTTTAATATTTTATAATTATACATACATGATTTAAATATAATTATAAATAAAAATGAAAAAAAAAAAAATAATAATAATCTGCCATTTTTCTTAATCTATTGGCAGATATTTTGGTAACACTTTACTTGAAGCCTTGATCTATAATGCATTATTAAAGGTGTTCATTATGTATGTTGTATTGCATTATATATTTTCATTTAAAAAATCGTAACCAAAGTTAAAATGCATTATAATATTTGCAGATTTCTTGTTACATCTGAAATGGGTTGTTTGTCGTGTGTTTTAATGCATTATATTTTTAAAGGTGAAACAATGCATTATTACTGCGATTGCAATTATTCATGACATCATACAATGCATTATAATTAATGCATTAAAATATTTTTATAATGCATTATATGTGTTACCAATATTCAAGCATAAAATCAGTTTTATTTTGATACATTTATCAGAAAATGAGACTAATTATCATATGCCATTTTGCTTCTCAGGTATCTTAAATTAGGAATGTTTCAATATTTTTTTACAGGAAAACAATAAAAATGCAAGAGTAAGACACTTTTTTTTTTTTTTGCAGTGTAAATGCATGTCTGTTTGCATACGTATTTAGTGTTTTTTTCCTCCCTAAAAGGTGTTGACTTGAAGAATAAAGATTCACTGTTACATTATTATTCTTGTTTAGCATTACTTATCATTTGACTCTCAATAATGTAGCTCTGTATTACAATAAAGCCAGTGAGAAGCCTTCAGGTCCAGTGAAGGAGACTGAAGCTCAAGCAGCTGTTCTGACGAAGGTGGAAAACCATCTGACGTCCAGCAAGACTAAATGACGCTTTAGAGATGTGTAGCAAACTTTAGGGAGGAACGAGACATAAATTTGAGACGTGTGACTCAGAAACAGCTGCTTTTCCACTTGGACTCTCTCTTTTTCCCCTTATTATCCATAAATCCATGATTCTCAAACTATCAGAACTCTTCAGGCTGGTTTAGACATGAACCTGTGAGAGGTGTGAGCTCATTTCTTTCTCATATAATGAGAAATATAAAATAGTGCAACCGTTTTTAGTAAATGTATGTTTTATTGCTCTGCATATGGAACTGAGAAAACCGTATAAACCAGTTACAACAGACTATAATAAACCATGACGGCTGTAGTCATCGCCATTACTTCAAGTCCAGGCCAGCTGTGCTCGAGCGGCTGTTTATAAATCATTAAATATTAAGAGAAATGCACTCTGGGAATGGAAAAGGAGAAATAGGTCATAAGCGAGGAGGAGTGGAGTCCCTGCGGAGCGGTTGACTGTAAAAGTCAAGCTTCTGCCAGTTATTACCTTCTCATCCTCCCTTAGTTTGTCCTTAATTACGAAGACGTCTGGAAATAACTCGAAATGAATGAAATTCAAGGTAATTCAGCAGGTCCTGTCAACATGCTTGTAATACTTTTACAGAAAACTGTAAAAATGGTGCAGCCACTGAATAAAAAAAAAAAAATTGCAACATTTTATCTCATAATTCATAATTCAATAGCAATTCTGACGTTTTCTTGCAATTGCGAGTTTCTATCACGTAATTCAGAGAAAAAACTCAGTTAGAGAAAAAAGTCAGAATTATGAGATAAAAAGTTGCAATTAGCATTGTTTTTTAATTCAGTGCAAACGGGCTTCATTAGTTAACTGGTTAACATCACATTATATGTAATTTTACTGTAAACTACTGTCAAAAGTATGATTTTATTTCACATAAATAGATTTGTTTCTTATTTTTGTTTTTAGTAATGTACATTAGGGTGTTTTGTTCTATTTAGTTAATGTTTATTGTCTATATACGAGTATCAGTGATGATTTATGGACAAGCCACTTACGTGACTTTCTGTTTTATTACCTATACTCAAAAAATATTTATGCTTAAATTTAGGATTTATGCATTTGAATTGCATATAACATTTCCATGCATTTAGATTATGCAGTTTTAACAAACAAAAAATAAACTTAATGTGATGCATATTTGTCATTCATACATAAATGTAAGAAAATCTGAAAATCATGTGTTGAGTTTATTAAGTATGTATCTATGCATATTAACTATGCATATTATTATGCATTTATTTGTTTTATTTAAATGATGCTATTTTCAAAATGCATTTATTCAATCAGCATAAATCTGTTCATTGTGAAAACAATTATATTTATTCGGATAAAAGTATGAATATGGTTAAAATATGGCTATAGCTGTGGAACAAGCAATATTCAATTAGTTAAAACGTATGAGATTGAAAGAAATAGGATTTATTGATAAATATATATAAACCTGGTTACTGACTAACAAATATGCATCACATTAAGTTTAATATTTTGTTTATGTCAAAACGGTGTAATCCAAAATGCATGGAAATTCAAATACATCAATTTTGGGGTGGTTGCTAGGGTGTTGCTATGCGTTTGCCAGGATGCGGTTGCTAGGTAATCTCAAATCTCACCGGCACTTCAGGCATTAGCAGAAACGAGCCAAACTCTGCAAATTCCCTCTAAAGGTGGCGTCCCACTCAAAACATCTCGATTTGGGTCAGGGATGTCACACCTATAGCAGAGACAAAGCCACTGATAAAGCCACCTTTTCTTATGTCACATCCCCACCAGCTTGCCTGGAGCTGCGAAACAAGAGCCAAAGCGAATAACAATACATAAAGTGACCAAATAATGCAGCTGCACAAACAAAGCTCAGTATTTATCTTACTTGAAGAAATTACATAATATTCTCTTTTCATTAGTCATGCATATCTGACTGATCTGATTTTGCTGACAGTTGTTGACCAGTTAATTGCCTTTGCAATGATTCATCACAATCTTGCCTCAAATCTTTGGTCTAGACATGATGAACTTCAGACATTTTGGCCTTTTCTTTTCTTTTATATTCATAACACCAGCTGCACATTAATATTAAAGGAATAGTTCACCCAAAAATGTGTTCTCTCTCAGGTCATCAGAGATCAGGATGAGTTTGTTTCTTCATCAGATTTGGAGAAATGTAGCATTGCATCAGTGTCTCAGCAATGGATGCTCTGCAGTGAATGGGTGCCGTTACATTTCTCCAAATCTGATGAAGAAACAAACTCATCCTGATCTTAAATGGCCTTGAGGGTGATTTTCAGCACGTTCATTTTTGGCTGAACTATTATAGTGTAATATCAGTTCAAAATCATATTAATAAAAAACGTCACATGAGAAGAATGACTTAAAAATCATAATTAGTGCTGTCAATCGTGACCACCATACTATAGAGTTTAACATTTAAAAAAAACAAGGAAAAAAAACAACAACATTGAGGTGAGAAAATATACTGCATAGTAGAGTGTGCACTGGGCTTTATATATACTACTACAGCTGAAGTATTAGACAAACTAGTATAGTACGTGTTGTCATATCAAATTAGCAATACAATCTGACAATAATCATAAAAAATTAGCTCTTTAGCTAAAAACATGCACAAATTTGCTTTACCGTACAAGAAAATGTTTGTAAAAAATAAAGCACCATATGTTTACAAGTTACTAAAGAAGTATGAAAACAGTGTTTATTAAAAATGAAGCTGTCTATAAATAATAAAATAAAATTATGATATGGATTATTTTTTAGACAAATAATTTATTAAAGTAAATGAAAGATGATAAACAGCGAAGGCATAAACAGATCCAAATACAGATTAGTTTTTCTGTGTGAACCATATTAATTAATGTATTAAATCAGCTCTTGGCACAGTGTTGAGGTGAATACGAGTCACACTGACTTCATTTCACCACCGTTTCTCAACCTCAGAAGTGCAACATCATTGTTTCACATGTGGCAAAAAAAAAAAGCTTAATGTGCACTGGAAGGAATCCCTGACTTAATATAACAAAACATCTTCACTATATTTTCATGTTAGACAAGCATAGCTGTTAGTAGCGGTGTCTCAAAACTTGATAAAAACATTGTGTGCTCAGATGCAAAGACTACTGAAATCAAAGCTGAGCGAACGACTAAAAATACTTTCAATACCGAAAAGCACCAGCAAGTTCCATACGAATATGTAAAACTGTACCCAATATTATGCTGCATATTGAGCTTATTAGCTTAGCAGCATGCTAATGTTACAAAAACTGTGAGCACTGATGTCACAATGTATCTGTCACTCATGCAAAAGAAGCTGTATAGACATCTGTATTCATGCTCTCACTTGCAGCAGAAATTATGATCACATATGCAGTGCAGTGATTTAACCAAACTCCTATTTCATTCAAAAGATGTGCATGAGTGGCTGTTAAAGAAGTTAATATTAAAGAACAATTCAATGAGGGACCATTACAGTCAGGATGTTGACTTTTCTATTATTAACATACTTATTGTTTGAAATGAAAGAGAAAATGTCAGTAATTTCAAACAAAAGCATCTGTTAAATGAATGCATGTAAAATGTAAATGTAATGTGGAGGCATAAATCTGCAGGATGCTATGAATGAATAGGTAACACTTTACAAAAAAGTCCCATTAGTTAATGTCAGTTAATGCATTAACTATCAACGAGCAATGCATTTGTTTCAGTATTTATTCATCTTTGTTAACGTTAGTTAATACAACTATGCACTGCAAGTTCATGTTAGTTCAGGTCCATTAAATAATATTAACAGATACAAATTATTATTTTAATAAAGTATTAGTAAGTTATTAAATTAACTTCAACTTCAAATAATTTGGTAACACTTTACAATAAGGTTCATTAGTTAACAATAATTAACTGTATTAGTTAACATGAACTAAGCATGAACAATACTTCTACAACATTTATTGATCTTAGTTAATGTTAATTTCAACATTTACTAATACATTATTAAAATCAAAAGTTGTATTTGTTAACATTAGTTAATGCACTGTGAACTAACAATGAATAACTGTATAACTAACATTAACAAAGATTAACAAATACTGTGCCAAATGCATTGTTCATTGTAAGTTCATGTTAGTTAATACATTAACAAATGTTAACAAATGACACCTTATTGTAAAGTGTTACCAATAATTCAAAATCATATATTAATCTCAGCTGATGCTCACTAATGTAGATAGCAAACTGAACCTTATTGTTAAGCATTACCAATTAATTTAATCATGGTAAAATGTGTTAAATGGAGCTGATGCTTCTCGACGACTAAAAGCAAAATAGGCAAAATATTAAATAAACAAACAAGCATGTGTAGAGTTAAGTGAATTTTGCAGACAGTTTTATTGGTGCAAATTCCATGTGGGCCTGATTATCGGTTTACTTCCCAAGAGCATTAATGATGTCCGTTAACGAGTCTCCAGAGTAGCTTCATTTGAAGTGGATTAAAATATCACGCTTTCATATTTACAAGAGTCAGTAGAAAGTGTTCATATTTTTGTATGGACAGTCTAACGCAGTTCTTCGGGCTTGTCCGTAAAGTGAGTTTGCATCAAAACACATACACGTAAGTTGATCTGCTGTCGCTACCGACCACATTTTTGGCGGTGCACTTATAAACGCCATTGTCTCTGCTGGAAGGGTTCTGAATGACCAGTGAACCTTGCGGATGGAGATACTTGTTTCCATAAAGACGCGGCTGGACGCCAACCTTCAGCTGAAGACCGTCAGGCATTTCCCAAACCACCTCGGCTTTAGGTGTAGCGAGAGGAACGCAGTTTAACTGAACCGCCACTCCCGGACTAGCGTAAGTCACCGGCGCTGGCCCTTTGGTTATACGCGGCGGATACGCAATTACTATCACCGAAACCATCAGGCTGGACGATCCATGTTCATTAGTAGTTTGGCAGAGGTACATCCCCCTGTCGTAAACAGATGTCCTCTGGACAGTTAGAGTGCCGTTGTTTAGGACCGAATAGCGTCCGGTTGTCTGCGGCCTGGTTAGGACGACTCCGTTTGGTAGAGTCCAGGTAAGTCTGGGCAACGGGTGAGCACCGGACAAACAGTTGAGATGCAGATTCTCGCCGTTTATGATGCTGACGAGTGAGCTGTACTTGTTAGTGATTTCTGGTTTTCTGTTGGACTCCAACGTCACGGTTCGCTCTACATATCCGGCGCTGTTGCGCCCAATGCAGCGATACCATCCAACCTCTGAAATCGACGGGTCTTTAATGACCAACGTCCCATCAAGTCGATGATGGAAATGGAAAACACTGGTTCCCCTAAGAAGAGACGTCCCATTGGGGAGAATCCAAGTGATCTCTGGCGTTGGTTTTCCTTCTATGGAACAGTTTAGACTTAATATCCCATTGGTGAGTTGGACGGACTCCGTAGGCGAACTTCTCAACCGTGGCTTTTCAACACCTTCGGTCACCTCAAGTTGAACCTGGAGTTTGGCTTCTCCTCCTTCATTGCGTGCGATGCAAAGAAGCGCGACGGAATCGCTTATCCGCACAGAGTGAATGTCCAGCGTGCCGTTGCGATGGACCGTAATCCTCAAGCCATAGTACGGCGCAGGAAGCACGATGTTATTGGGAAACACCCACATGATCCTTGGAACAGGGTTTCCGTTTGCTCTGCAGTCTAAAAGCACACGCTGATCCTTCACGACAGTTTTACGGACAATCTCTGAACTCTCGAATCCATTGATGACCGGCGTTGACACAAGGACTTCAACGTGGACGACTTTCTTGTCAGTTCCCGCAATGTTCCTGGCCGAGCAAGTATAATTTCCGGAATCAAACCTTTGGATTTTTTGAATGTGCAAAGTGGCATTGTTGGCGATCTGGTACTTGTTGGATAATGGCACTATGGCGCGATGAGCCGGAGACGTCCATGTGATGGTGGGAGTCGGTTCTCCTTTGGCGCTGCAATTGAGGACGGCTGTTTCCCCAAAACGAACTTTGACGACACTGTAAACGTTGTTTTGGATGATCGGTGCATCCGCCACCACCTTGATATGAACCTTCATTTCATCTTTCCCAATCCGATTCTCGGCGTAGCACGTGTAGTCGCCTTCCTCCTTCATTCCGACTTTGTTTAAATACAGAGTACCATTATCAAACATCACGTATCTCTTGGTGCGGACCCAGCTGTGATCAGATTGTGGGATGCCGTTTACCATGGTACCGTCCGGAAGACTCCACGTGATTTCTGGGTTGGGAAGACCTGAAGCGACGCAGTCCACTTTCAGCTCTCCTCCGTACAACACCTCGTGATCGCTCAGTGACTTGTGGTCGATTTTAGCCGCTTTCATCATCACGTTGACTTTAAGGAGAACGTAGTCATCGCCCATTTTGTTTCTGGCCACACAGAGATAGTCGCCCTCATCCTTCTCGGTCACTGACGTGATGGTGAGCGTGCCGTTGCCGAACACTTTCATTCTGCGATCAAAGCTGAAACGAGCGATAAAGAGAGACAGGTTACATTCTGATAGCCATGATGACAGTAAATGTATCATTTATTAAAGGACTCATGTGAGGAATCAAATTTTCCTTGATCTTTTGTGATTAAAGTGCAATAAAAAAATAACTTTCAGAACTCAAAACGTACTTCCAGTGGAAAAAGTAGCAATTATTGAAACGAAAATGTAAAAATGGCTCATTCTGAAATCATTTGTTAAAGGGCTCATTTCACGTTTGCTTGTTTAATGCCATGCCAGGTTTTTTTTTTTTTGGCTACTGTCATGGCAAAAACCATACTTGAGCTATTAAAAGCTGGAACAGAACTTAAAACTCTTTCCCTGCCATTGACAGAATTTTCCGTCTTTCTGTGTTTTCACTGTTATACTGTAGGAGGCGCTTTTACACATCTTCTGAAAGAGTACTGAATCTCTGGATCAAAACAAGGTGAAGAAGAAGCAGAAACAAGTGCTCGCATATGTAAGCAGATGCATATGTAAAATAACGTGATCATCCAACATTGCACAGCATATAAATCAAAACTGTCTAGCATTACCAAATGAAATGAAGACACAGAAATAGGGTTGGGTACCGAAACCCGTACCTATGTAACCGGTATGTACTAGAACCAAATCAGAACGCAGATTTCGGTGCCACTTAAATGCCTGAGTGATTGATTGAAATATTTGTCCTGGCTCTCCGAAATGGACGTAAGAAGCATGGGCGTCGCTAGGCCATTTTTAGCAGGGTTATAGCGATTAGCTCCATAAACTGTACACATATTCGTGATCGCCTCAGAGTCAGTCCCCTTTAAATTTCATATGAAAAAGTCTAGTGGTGAAAGAGTTTAGATCCATTCTTTCCTACAAATTATAAAACTAAATTTGGAGTAACTTGTGTTTGACAGACAACGAGCTCTGGTTCATATCACGATAGATGACTTTAAGAACTCAAAACATCATTCCAGTGAAACTAAACAAAAATGACTCATTCTGAATCCTTTATTTCTAGTGTCAGAAACCACAAATATAAGCAAATGACTGCCCACATTTACACGTCAACTATGCCTATCTGTACATCTCTAAAGTTGCACATATATAAAATAATTGATGTTTTAGTAGCACCATATGACGTTTTCTCTAAGCGTAGCAAAAAATGCAAGTGTGCCAAAACGTTTCCATAAACATCGTAAGCCAAAGCAGATCATACAGACCACTGGTGTCAATGGTTTCTACAATCAACTATTGCTTATGACGCAAAAAATTGTTGATTCAGAACTATGTTTCCTTCCTTGCATTTGATTAATGTCATTTTTGTCTTCCCTCTGTATCCATTTATTTTCTTCTGATTTGCCTGTCCTCTGTAATTAATTACACTTCATGTTGTTTTGCTATTTGGTTAATCATGCTCTAGTGTATATGGAGATAATTAAAATAATTTCAGAAGGCCAGACACAGTAAAATCCATAAGTGTGGTGTTTTTTCACCATTTTAAATAATTCAGTTTTCAATTATTCAGTTTTCATCAAGCTCTGCATTAGATTGTGACTGAAAAGTGAATTTAGATCCACGTTTCTAAACACTAAATAGGCATTGCTGACATGCTAATCAACAAAAACGTAATTCCTTATTAAACAACCCCTTCAATTAACCATTACCTGTAATATGCATCAACCAGTTTTTTAGACGGCGTCCTCCAGATGATCCTGGGATTGGGGCTTCCAGTGGCCGAACAGTTGAGACTCAACTGGCCTCCGTAGCGGACATCAGTACTGTGTGCAGAAGTGGACATGATTCTGGCGGTAGTGGAGTGCCTCTGCACCTGCAGATTCACAGTCCTTTTAGCAACTCCCACCGAATTCACAGCCACGCATTGATAATTCCCAGCATCCTTCTCTGTAGGTTTACGAATAAACAGCGTCCCGTTGGGGAAAACGAACAAATTGCCATTGACGAACTGTGAAGGGCGAAGCTGTGCGCCGGTGAACGTGACCCATCGGACGGCCGGACCGGGCGCGCCTTTAGCGGTGCAGTGCATGAACGCTGATTGGCCATCAGAGATGGTGTGGTTCTCCCAGAGCTGCTCTTGGATTGTGGGAGGCAAGGCTGCGATTTGAAGCCTCACGGAAAGCATGTCGGCTCCAGCGGCGTTGCTCGCTATGCATTTGTAGATGCCTTTGTCCAGGTAATTGGTGTTTTTGACTTGAAGCGTTCCATTGGTGAAGAGCACGACCTTCTGTTCTCTGTTACTAACTGCTCGCACCACCGATCGATCCGGAAGCACCCAGCTGATGTTTGGGATGGGGAGGCCTTGTGCTTGGCATTCCAAGAGTGCACTGTTTCCGAGATACACCGTCATGTCTTTATGACGTGGAAGCATCATCTTGGGCGCGTGGGCCAACACCACAAGGGTCACCATCAGCTTATCAATGCCGTGTGGATTGCGAGCGCTGCACAGATACTGCCCGCGGTCCTGAAGCTGAATGTTGTGGATGACAAAAGTGCCGTTGGACTGTACCTCAAACCGCTGGACTCTGGTATTGGCTGACATGACGGCTCCTGCGGAAAATAAAAAACAAATAAGAGAACAAATGTGTCAAATTAATAAAAAATAAACAGAGTTTAGAAATATGTTATAAATTTGTAGGCACAGAGGTTGTACAAAAACAACAATAAAATTGTTAGGTTTTCATAATATCTGCCTAGTATAAAATATATTTCATATAATAACATATAATATCTTTAAATTTTAATATTATATTTTTGATATGTATAAATGGTGTATGCCAATTAGTAAAGTAGTACAGATAGAGAGAGAATATAAGATATATGAACATATAAAAACAAAAGTGTCAAATTAATATATGTATGTAAGAGAGAGAGAGAGAGAGAGAGAGAGAGAAAAATTATCTTCTATTGTAAACTATATCAAGATTACATTCGGCTTATGCATTGAAATTATACTCCAGTTCCTGAATGTGTTGTAACTGTAACTTCTTGTCATGTCATCATGTCATATGTGAGTTACCTGTGGAGACTTTGGTCCAGGTCAGGAGGGGTTTCGGCTCCCCCACAGAATCACATGGTAACTGCACATCTGTCCCAGCATTCACAGTGACTGTGTGGAGTTTGGCAGCAGTGATCCTGGGTCTCATTTGGAGGGTAGGAAGAGTTTGTGGTCCTTGAGAAAGCAGAACTGCACTCGATTGTCCGTTGACTGGTTCATCGATCTGACTTTGGCTGTTTGGCTGCGTGGTGCTCGACGCAGTTGTGCGACTCGAGGTGGCAGATTGAGCAGTCAATATCTTAGGTGTTGTAGTTGATCTGACGTTGTTGAGAGAGTTTAATTCCACAGGTGAGGTGGTGACGGAAGGGGTTCTGATAATATTAGGTCTAATATTACCAGAGGGATTTCTACTGTTATAGTACGGATACCTGTGGTTAGTGCTGGGAAATCTTCCCCTGTGCCTGGAATCAATGTAGTTCGTTCCAGGATTCCTTGAGTAAAATGGGATTCTATTGTCTGGTAAGGGATAACTGGGTGTTAACTTTAGAGCAGGTGTAGTAGTAGCAGCTGTCGACGGTGTAGTAGATGGTGTTGTTGTTCCAATGAGTTGGGTCGTAATGGGAATTATGGCTGTAGTTACTGGAAATGTAATTGTAGGAAAAGTATTCAGTGATGTTGAAGGAACAATCAAAGGTTCATCAAGTTCCTGGACTATCCTTTCCCTTTGGTCTTGCTTAGAAACAGAGTTTGGTTGTAGGAAGTAAATCTCATTGGTTTGAGGTGGTGAACTTGTGGGTAAAGACTTGGTTTGTGTCCCTAAAGATATTATGGATTGTTTAAGTGTCTCTGGTGTTGAGGGAAGAGATAACTGGTTGCGAATCAATTCTTCTTCTTTAAAGCTTTCATTTGGTTGTGAAAGTGGGTAGTCTTGGGGTTGTGGCATGGAGGTGACTACAGATTCTACTCTAGAACTTACTTCCAACGTATCGTTCTCTCTTTGAACATTGCTAAAGTGTGATTCAGGTAAGTGGAAGACTTCCAGCCCATCTGTGTCCAAAGTAAAGCTGATCTCTGTTGGATGAATCTCTTTGTTGGCCTTTGGAAACACTGTTGAAAGTGTGCCTGTGAACTCCTGCCGAGCAGCTGTCAGTGGGACGGTTTCGACGCCAGGTTGAGATGTTGGATCTACACTCGTGGGAACCAAGTACTCATCCATCTCCTCTGCAGATGCAATGCTTCCGTCCTCTTCCTGCTCAAAAGAAGGGATGTCTTCATTTTCAAGCCCTGATGTTGTGCTCGTGGGGTGAGACGTGGAGGGGCTTCTGGAGTTTGTCACCCCTTGAACTTGTAGGAAATTGTTTGCCTTCACTTTGGGGATTTCTGAGTCATCCGGGAGGGAGATGGTATCTTCCTCATTGACGGCATTCGGTAATTCCCTCGGCACAGTAGGATAAATGGGAGTAGTAGTCAGATATTCAGACGTGCTTCCAGCTAAAGTTGTGGAGTAAATGTGAGTGGTTTCTGGGATAGTTGATTGGACTGACATGCTTTCAGCTGGATTTGAGGAATAAATGAGAGCAGTGTTTGTAGAAGTTGAATGGCTCAATCTGCCTCTAGATGTGGTTCTGGAGTAAACGTGAGCAGTAGTTGTAGTAGCTGGATGGATCATTGCATCTTCACCTGGGTTTGTGGGATCAGCTTTCAAAGTTACAGTTTGACCATGAACTCCTACACCTGTAGATGTTGACCATGGTCTTCTTGTAGGAAGCTTTGAGAACGGCCGTCTTAATTTTATTCGTCGTCTACTTTCAAATCTGCGCCTGGAGCTCCAGTGATCTTTTGCTCTCGACCGCGCTGAACTTGGTGGGCTAATGCTGCCGGTTGATGTGGTTGCAAACGCAGTGCTGTCAGGGTTTCCAGAAACAAAACCCCCAATCTGTGACTGGACGCCGGTCTTTCCGGGGAATTTAAGCTCATTTTCTTTCACAGACTCCGGTTTGATGACAGACCGGGAATATACTTGGTTATTTTCAGCACTTATGGTGCTCACATGCCCTCTTTCTACAACGTTCACCTCTGTCATAACATAATGGGGTCCAGATGTGGGATTTGAGATGTAAGGCACCTCCTCTGAGCTAGTTTGTAATTCTGGAGGAGCCGTTAGGTACATGTTATTATTTTGCGCCTCAATATGAGGTGTAATTGCACGCGTGTGGTAAATATCCGTTTGGTGTGGAGTGCTGAAAGTGTTTGATTCTTCCTGTGGACTGGAGTCACCAGAAGAACTCTCAATGTTGTCAATCGACCCTGGATGATCTACATTCATCATCTGTAGACTTTTCTCTGCTGTGCCATGCTGGACAATGTTAATTGATGAGTTCTTTGGAGAGGTTTTCTCACGGATTTTGGCCAAAAGAACAGCCCATTTCTGAGGATATATTTTGTTCCTGGTATTAACAGTTCTTTGGTTTGTTAAGCCAGTTCTGTTTGGTTGTCCATGCATGCCCTTTCTATTGGGCTGCCTACGGCGGATGTTGCCAAAAGAACGTCCTTGTGTTCTTGCATTTGGACCCCTCCTTCGATTAATAAAGCTTCTGTTTGGTACTATTCTTTCTTGAGTTTCATCTCCAGAAGCTTCTTCCGCATCCTCCAAATAGGCTTTTACCTTAGTGGACACTCCCGCGGCAGACTGCGGTCTGATGGGATACTGTCGGAGAGGTTGGATTCCTTTCCGCCTCATAACAGTTAGTTTAGTGGCCAGTACATCCACACCATGCTGGTTCATAGCGACACATTTGTGATATCCATTATTGTTAAGCTGACTATACGGAATGAACAAAGTCCCGTTGGAAAAGACTAAAGCCCTGGATGTATTGGCTTTGGCATTCAGTACACTGCCATCTGGAAATATCCAATTCACCACAGCGTCTGGAGTTGCCGTAGTAAGACAGGGCAAAGATGCAGACTCGCCAACAAACTTTGTTAAAGCGTTTCCAAATTCTTCACCTGGAAGCGGGGTTGAGGACTCTATAACGGATAAACGGAAAGGCAGAACATCGATATCTCTTGCAACCTCAGCAACGCAATAATAAACTCCAGAGTCTCTGTGCTCGACAGATTTAATATGAAGTTTGCCACTGCTAGAAACGGTCACTCTGTCGGTCGAGCTGAACGCAGCTTTAATCTGCGACCCGTCGGGCGCCATCCATCGAACGGCTGCGTTTCCAGAGCTTTGCACACGGCAGCCCATTTCAACCGTACCACCCACAACAGAACTGAAGCTCGTCTGGGTTTTATTGTCATGCTCAATCATGACCCAAGATCTGATGGGCTCCTTGTCTGTAGTGGTAGTCAAATGAGTGTTAAGAATGAGTCTCACACTCTTGGAGGAGGAATAAGGCCTGTTTAACTTGATGTTCATGAAAGACTGCATGAGCCATGATGGATGGGCTAAAACACTGGCTCGGACACCAGTATAAAAGTAAGCATCCTTTTCAATGTCCTGTCTGTATCTGTAGCTCAGCTCCGGCTCTCTGCTTAGCATGATTTCTCTTCGTAGATGCACAGACACTTCACTGTAGTACGCAAGAAGCCTCCAAAAGCTTTCATAGTTGTCTCTGTCCACAGGACATTCCAGGTCAAAGAAAAGAGTCACGTTAGCAGCGATCTCCAGAGATTTTGTATAATTCCAACTGATTTTAGTGGAATCTCTTGGTTCAAGTATTTGGCAGATCAAGTCCACTTTAGTCCCATGCTCGTCGGATAAACCAAGGGAGATGTTTCCAAACGGTGGTTTGATCCTGTCGATGGGCAGGAGTTCACTCATGTTATCCTCGTGTGAGACATTCTTTCCTGGAGAGCTGATAGCTGGTCCAAAGCAGACAAACTCTTTGAGATCTGAGATTTCTTGTCCTTTAAGGTGTTTTGGAGATGCACATAGTGGACAGAGCTGACCGCTGGAAAACGATCTGTCCTTTTTGCATTTCATCACCCCTAGGAAATGAAACAAATCCAGACTTTAGAAGACAGAATTTGTTCTTCACTCAGTGTTCTAAATATTCAAAAATCTCTAGTTTTGATCTTTTCAAAATTTTTAAAGAAAGAAAGAAAAAAAGACAAACAAAAGCAGATACATTTTTCACCTAAAATAATTTTCTAAAAAAAATATAAATACTAAACATACGTGTTTATTATACACTACTATTCAAAAGTTTGGGATCAGTAATGTTTTTCAAAGAAGTCTCTTCTGCTCATCAAGGCTGCATTTATTTGATCAAAAATACAGTAAAGACAGTAAAATTGTGAAATATTATTACAATTTAAAATAACTGTTTTCTATGTTAATATTTGTTAAACTGTAATTTATTTCTGTGATGCGCAGCTGTATTTTCAGCATCATTACTCCAGTCTTCAGTGTCACATGATCTTCAGAATCATAATAATATGCTGATTTATTATCAATGTTGAAACCTGTGATACTTTTTTTCAGGATTCTGTTTAATAAAAAGTTGAAAAGAGCAGCATTTATTCAAAATATAATTTATTTTGTAACAATATATATAGTAAAAGTCTTTACTATCACTTTTTATCAATTTAACATATCTTTGCTGAATAAAAGTATTAATTTCTTTAAAAAAAGAACGAAAAAAAAAATACTAACCCCAAAATTTTGAACAGCAGTGAATATTATTACAAAAGATTTCTATTTTGAATAAATTCTGTTTTTAAAATTATTTTTATTAATCAAAGAATCCTGACAAATGTATGACAGGTTCCAAAGAAAAAATATTTTTTGGAACCGCAAAAACGGTTTTTAACACTGATAATAAATCAGCATATTAGAATGATTTCTGAAGATCATGTGACACTGAAGACTGGAGTAATGATGCTGAAAATACAGCTTTGATCACAGAAATAAATTACAGTTTAAAAGTATATTAATATAGAAAAGTGTTATTTTAAATTGCAATAATATTTCACAATAGTACTGTTTTTTTATGCACACATAAAAATATGTCTTTTATGATAATAGAAGTTCAGAAGATTTTCTTCTTTATTAAAATTGAATTGTGACCAATTTACATACTGAATGTGATCGGCTGCATTTTATTTGCACAGAACCAAAGCCCACAAACTGAACTGACCTCAAACTTCAACACTATTCTGCTGCACAAATTGCTTCAAATCTAGTTTATATTGATCGGATAATAGTGCGATGATCATTTTGAAGCACCTGAATTTCGCACGCTCCAGTCC
Source organism: Sinocyclocheilus anshuiensis (assembly GCF_001515605.1). Lineage (NCBI taxonomy): Eukaryota > Metazoa > Chordata > Actinopteri > Cypriniformes > Cyprinidae > Sinocyclocheilus > Sinocyclocheilus anshuiensis. Next base: position 137,058 of record NW_015540921.1, read on the forward strand.
TGTAACCAGCTCATCCGGCAGTCACAGCTCCACGGGTTTGCGTATAAGAAGAGGTTCTCCAGCTGCGGCATGCTCTCCAGCATGTTTCTGGGCAGCGAGCTGAGGAGGTTTTCAGAGAGGTACTATTTTGAATAAATTCTGTTTTTTAAATTATTTTTATTAATCAAAGAATCCTGACAAATGTATGACAGGTTCCAAAAAAAAAATATTTTTTGGAACCGCAAAAACGGTTTTTAACACTGATAATAAATCAGCATATTAGAATGATTTCTGAAGATCATGTGACACTGAAGACTGGAGTAATGATGCTGAAAATACAGCTTTGATCACAGAAATAAATTACAGTTTAAAAGTATATTAATATAGAAAAGTGTTATTTTAAATTGCAATAATATTTCACAATAGTACTGTTTTTTTATGCACACATAAAAATATGTCTTTTATGATAATAGAAGTTCAGAAGATTTTCTTCTTTATTAAAATTTAATTGTGACCAATTTACATACTGAATGTGATCGGCTGCATTTTATTTGCACAGAACCAAAGCCCACAAACTGAACTGACCTCAAACTTCAACACTATTCTGCTGCACAAATTGCTTCAAATCTAGTTTATACTGATCGGATAATAGTGCGATGATCATTTTGAAGCACCTGAATTTCGCACGCTCCAGTCCTGTAACCAGCTCATCCGGCAGTCACAGCTCCACGGGTTTGCGTATAAGAAGAGGTTCTCCAGCTGCGGCATGCTCTCCAGCATGTTTCTGGGCAGCGAGCTGAGGAGGTTTTCAGAGAGGTACAGATGCTTCAGGGTGGAGACGTGGAAACGCCGCAGCAGCGAGAACGTGCTGAAAGTAGCAGGATGGAGCTTTTGCAGATTGTTGGCCTCTAGATGGAGCAGACGCAGTGAGGTAAGCCCACTGAACGCGTCCGGGTGGATGAACTCGATGCGGTTGTGGTCCAGATGTAGTCTAATCAGGGCCGTCAAACCAGAGAAGGTGTGACCGGTAATGACTCTCAGTTTGTTGTAGCTCATTTTTAAAACCTGCAGGACAAGCCAAGCCAACAGAGTCTGTTTAATATTACATCAGTGTATCCTCCAGCTGCATTCTTCCTATATTTACCTATCTAAGTCACTTTTACTTAAGCTAGAGCTCATTGATTAGATCTACATGAAGGACTAGCGTGCTTCACCAGACGACTGTGATTTTACCTGTAAAGAAACAAGATCCTGAAGAGCAGCATCTGGTATTTTCTGCACGTTGTTGCCGTGCATCATGAGCAGCTCTAGTTTTCGAAGACCAGCAAAGGAGACGTCTGTGATGTGATTTATAGTGTTAAACCTGTTAGAGAGCAAATTGTTACCAATACTGTTTTCAGCATAAACTTGGGTTTATTTCTTTATGCTGAAGTGAAAAAAAAATCACCATTGTATATTACAAACAGTGTTGGCTCTTTGACAAATTGTTTTCGCCCCTCTTTTGTAAGTCACTCTGAATAAAACGTCTACTAAATGCATAAGTCAGAAGTCAGAAAGAGCTTTATTGCCAAGTTTGCACATATGAGGAATTTGGTTTGGTGACAGAAGCTTCCAGTACACAGAGACAACAGATAATAAAAAAAATAAAGATATATGAATAACATCTGTTTTTGAGAAACAAAAACCAGGAAAAACTAACAAAAACTATACAACCCCTGCTGGAAAAAACAGCTAAAACCAGCCTAAGCTGGTTAGCTGGTTTAAGCTGGTTGTCCAGCCTGGTCATAGCTGGTCAGCAGACTGGTTTTAGAGGGGTTTTGGCCACTTTTTTAGCTGGTCAGGCTGTGAGACCAGCTAAAACCAGCTAAGAGCAGCCAACCAGCTAAGACTGGTTTTAGTTGTTTTTTTTTTCAGCAAACTAGAGCTCCACACCGAGGCAGCCATACGCAACACCATATTGAGTAATAAGTATAAATATATTATAAATATAAATGCTTAATTTTTATGTACATGTATATACTATGGAAGGCCGGGGCTAGTTGTCACATGGAGAAGTTGTCTCTAGGTCTATTATATCTCAGCAACTATAAGATTTTAAGCAAAGTCACATGGTACAAATGCTTATTTTCTCTCTAACAGTGGTTTTAAATAATGATTTCAAACATATAGTTGACAACTGTCTAAATTATGTATTTCTTTATTAAAGCCAGGTTTGTAAGACTTATGATTTTTACATACATGAAAGACCCGAGATTTTGCTTGAACAGCACTAGCCTTAATTTCTTCAGTAAATCTAATAATTGCTTTATTTTAAATTTTGCTGTAAGACTATACTAGGCAGTCAAATTGTGACAACTTACCCCATATAGTGTCAATGAGCGCCACATTAACTGTATCTTTTTTCCTAGTCAATAATAGTGAGCATAGTTTCTGAAATCAAGACATTAATGTCCGAGTCTGTTAAGAAATTGGCTTTTAAATGTTTAAAAAAAGTATAAAGACAGTTCATATTTAATAATCAGATGAGAACAAAATCTGAATTGAGCTTGATAATGTGATAATGACACTAATCTTCACAACATCGAGAGTTATTGAAGTGAATTGAGTTGAATATTGTCTTCTGTGGAGCTGCTATAATTAGTTTCATAACTTATCAATTTTTCTGTTAAATTACTGTGCAGCTGCTTTGAAACAATCCGTATTGTATAAAGCGCAATTTAAATAAACGTGACTTGACTGAAAAAACTCACTGTAAGAAATATTCACAAGTGTGCAAACTCTAATATTTCAGATGCATGATCCTATCATAAACCTCCAGTTTCTGCCGTGCATTACATAATCAGCAGTGATTTACCCAAAGTTGATGCGCTGGACTTGTTTGGAGATGCCTGCGGGAACGGCCCCGAGCGCACGGAAGGTGCAGTGCACTTCAGCGGGAACAGAGCAGGCGCACAACCGCGGACAAACACTGCCGGAGCCCCGAAAACTGACCAGCAGCATCAGAATCAGCATCAGCCCGAAGCACGAAGAGCCCATGATGCCCGTGAGATCACGCACTTCTGAAGCCTTCACGTCCCTCTAGCGCTGAAACACAGAATTACACCTCACACACAGCCAACAGGTGTTCACAAAAACATTTACACGCATGCATTTGGCAGACGCGTTTATTTGAAGTGACTTGCATTGCATTTAAGGTTTACAGCTGATCCGTTCATGCATTCACTGGGAATCGAACCCATGCAAGCACACATGCAAGCACACTCAAATACATTTTAATACACTTTCTATCATAATTTGGAACATCTATGGAATCAGTCACTATAGGATAAACTTTATTATATTGTTTTGTTTTTTTCCGCACAGTTAATTCAGCAGGATCTTGTTTGACTCAAGATCTTAAGGATTAGTTCCAAATTATGTTAGAATTCCTTTTGCATTCCTTAAGAATATCTTAAAACTCATTTCAAAATTTCATTAAGAATTAAATTAAGCCAACATGAAGCCAAATAAAAGAGGCCAACCATCCACATCAATGATTAAAGACCGAATGCATGAAGAAATGCATAATAATTTCGATATACAATGAGTTCAGAGCAAGCAAGAGTGGCGTAAAATTTATGTACATATATATATATATATATATATACTTACCTTATAGAGCTGTTTTACCTGACTTAACCCTTAATTATAATTTTTTTTTGTATAAATTAATGCATTTAGGTTGATTCAGCAATCTTAAATAATATTTTTGACTTGAATACAACTAATTAATTTAGATATTACCATTTTCAGGTTACAATTTTTTTTCAGCATACATTGCAATTGGTTAAAAAGGGTAATACATTAAATTAATTGTATTTATGAATAAACATATATAAATCAAATGTAATCATAAATGCATATTTAAAAATATGATTATATATTATTATTATATTAGTACAACCAGAACCAAGAAAATAATTTTAATGTTATGTTTTCACTTCAAACCACTGAGCCATGGATTCTTAGAAAATGAAACGGAATGAAATGAAATTAAACTCACCTTGATGTTCTTGTGAATGGCTGCCTTTCGAGCCTTCATTTCTCACTTAGATCAGCTTCACATAGAATACACTAGAATTGCACAGCATCCTTTTTTAAATGATCACCAGGTTTTCAGACTTCATAAACGCAACAGAACTAAATAGCAGCAAGTAAAAAAACATCTGACTATAAAAGCAGAGCAAAACAGGTTTCTTTTTCAAAGGCTCATATGATGAATAAACTCCATGAGGATCCCGTTAGGTGCTTCACTGTCTGCACAGGAACTCAGAGTAGAGCTGGAGAAAAGTGATTGTGAAAGCCAAGCTTGAGTAAGGAGGAGCTAAACCGAGAAAACCCCCTCAGATCAGCGGCCCTCCTCTAAAAACACTTCGTTCAGCTGCTCTGTTTGATGCCACTGTGTAAAAACACCCGTCTGCTGCTGCTGCTACTGAAAATGATCAGTTAAACAATACAGACACAGATTGCACAGACAAACATGTTTTTATTTTGAGGAATTTTGGAGTTTGTTTTAAGGCAGTTGCATTATATCATAACACTCAAATGGAAACGATTTCGTTTTCATGCATAAAATCAAACACAATCAGATTTTTTAAATGATCATTTGTAGGTAACACTTTAGAAATAAGGTCAAATTGATTCATGCTAGTTAATGCATTAAAAACACATTTAAAATGAGCAATACATTTATTATTCATTTTGAGGAATTTGAGGCAACTGCACTGGATCATAACACTCAAATGGAAACAAATTTCGTTTTAATGCATAAAATCTAACAAATTCATTTAAAACATCAATATGCATAGCCAATAACTTGATTCGAGTTAGCAACATTGTCATGATTTTAAAGTCTGTTACACCACAGTCTATTTTAAATCTGTCTCCCGACCATCTGCAATCCGAGACCATTCTTTACTATAAATAATTATGCCAAAGAATGAACTATTTGTCACTATTTGTTTCAAACACCAAAAGCATTTGTGGCAATTTTCAAATGGAAGGTCAAAATTAAAGTATGTACTGTACTGATGCATGAAAAGCTTGATTCTGCACCACATCTGATCAACTGTGTGTAATGTGCGGCTGTAGTTGTTTAGTCAGCGGTTCAGTAAACGGTTCTTGGTGGTCCTGGTCCAGCACTGATTCAAAGACTGAGTTAAAAATACCTTGGACTGCTGCTTTTATTGGCTATTTTACACAACAACAACAACAACAACAGAGCTGTGTGTTAAATCACTATGCAACACTGAACTAATACACAAGCCCTTTGTATTATTTTTATTTGCATTCATTTTCCAAGCAGATAATTCCTTTGCAATGCAACTTATTTTATGAAGAGTTGCATAAGACATTTTCTTCATAAGTACTTTCATTAGCAATTGAGATTCAAGCAATTCACATTTTATAGTCATATAATGTTTTATCGTCACATATTATGTGTGCCCCTGGAGCACAAAAGCAGTCTTAAGTCGCTGGGGTATATTTGTAGCAATAGCCAACAATACATTGTATGGGTCAAAATTATAGATACTTCTTTTATGCCAAAAATCATTAGGATATTAAGTAAAGATCATGTTCCATGAAGATATTTTGTAAATTTCCTACTGTAAATATATCAAATCTTAATTTTTGATTAGTAATATGCATTGCTAAGAACTTCATTTGGACAACTTTAAAGATGATTTTCTTAATATTTTGATTTTAAGAAAATTTTCACCCTCAGATTCCAGATTTTCAAATAGTTGTATCTCGGCCAAATATTGTCCTATCATAACAAACCATACATCAATGGAAAGCTTATTTATCAGGTTTCAGATGATGCATAAATCTCAATTTTGAAAATTTGACACTTAAGACTGCTTTTGTGCTCCAGGGTCACATATATAAATTACGTTCTGATTGAATGAGCTGCATTTTATATGGATGCTTGTTTCTGCCATGGAATAAAAAAAATAAAAAAATAAATAAAACTAATTGTGACTTTATCTCACAATTTGGACTTCTTTCTCACAATTCTGAGAGATAAGTAAAAATTGTGAGATATAAATTCTGAATTCTAACTTTTTTCCCCACAATTTTATTTTCAAGTTTATATGTTGGAATTCAGTTTTTTTTTCTGCCACGGAATAAAAAAATAAAAAAGGTAATTGGTAAAAAAAAAAAAAAAAGGTAACTTTTTAACTCTTTCTGACTTGTTTCCCCCGCAATCGAGAGTTTATATGTTGGAATTTTTTTGTTTGTTTGTTTGTTTCTGCCACGGAATAAAAAATTTTTTTAAAGGCAATTGCAACTTTTTAACTCACAATTATGAGTTTTTATCTTATCTTGGCAATTCTGAGTTTATATCTCGCAATTCTGAATCTGTTTCTCTAAATTACAAGTTTATATCTTGCAATTAAAACTTCTCGTAATGTTAGAAACCACATAATGTTATACTACTAATAATAAAAACTACATTACATAACAAAGAGCAAAAGAATTGCATTCTCAGATTCAAATTTTGTTATATAGTGTTTTTAAGGTAACACTTTTGAAATAACTAACTAACATTAACTAACATTAACAATAAGCAATACATTTAATACAGTATTTATTAATATTTATATATGAAATAACATTCACAGATACAACTTTTACTCGTTTCTTCTCATGGTGAAGTGCTACGGCGTTTCGGCGCTGCCAGCCACCATGCTCGACCTGCAGTAAGTGTGTTAAATGTATGGGTTTGTCTTGCGCGTGAGGCTTTTTACAGCGCTTTTAACTGTAAATTTTGTGAGAATCTCCATCTCAAAAAAAATAAAAGGAGTCATTGAACCACATGAGCCCCAGTCCTCTAAGCTCGACGAGCGCTTCTTGAGCGGCCCTAATTCTTGTCCCACACAAAGAAAGCTGCCATTTTTCAATGATCTACATCACAAAATCTCCAGATCCTGGAAGCAGCCTTTCTCTGCTCGCCTTACTAACGCAGTGGCCGCTGATTTCACCAACCTAGTGGGTTCTGTGGCGCAGGGTTACCTCCTCCTCCGGCCTCTCCTCCCAACTAAGCCGAGTAGAACCACTTCCGACCAGAGGAAGCTCCTCAGGTTCGCCTTTGGGGAAAAGGCGTACCAGTACAGGGTTCTTCCCTTCGGTCTGGCTTTGGCTCCACGGATGTTCACGTAGTGCATGGATGTTGCTCTGGCCCCACTGAGGCTCCAGGGCATCCGTGTGCTCAATTACCTGGACAATTGGCTCATATTGGTCCATTCCAGGGAGTTGCTGAGTCGTCACAGAGACATTCTTCTTCACCACCTTCGATCTCTTGGCCTCAGGTTGAACGCTCAGAAGCGTGTTCTCACCCCTTCTCAGCAGACCATTTTCTTGGGGGTGCAGCTTGATGCCGTTTAGATGCAGGCCCGTTTAGCTCCTGCTCGGATTTCCGGTATCAAAACGTATTTGGCCCACTTCAAGCAAAGGCCATCATGTTTCGGTGAACACATGTCGCAGACTCCTGGGTCTCATGGCAGCAGCCTCTCCTGTGCTGCCCCTGGGGCTGCTTCATATGAGGCCATTTCTGTGGTGGACGAAGTTCAAAGGAGTTTGTCCCTCGTGGCCGGCCCTCCGCCTACCAAGAGTGTCACGCAGTTGCTTTCATGCCCTTTGACATAGCTGGACCCTATCTTTCTTCAGCAGGGGGTCAAGATGAGCGCTGTTTGTTTTCGCCAAATGATTACTATGGTTGCCTCCCTAACTGGTTGGGGCGCAGTCTTCGAGGGCAGACCGGCTTGTGGTGTCTGGACAGGAGAGTTTCTCTCGTGGTGCACATGTCGCAGACCCTGGTGCATTTCCTACCAATTCTGACGGGTTGTCATGTGATCATCAGAACGGACAACACTGCGGTAGTGTCTCACGGTCGCGCACCCTGGACAGGCATGCACGCCACCTCCTTCTTTGGACTCAGGACAGGTTTCTTTCGCTGAGAGTGGTTCACGTCCCTGGGACTCTGAACCTCGCAGCGGACTTCCTATCGAGGCAGAGACTCAGGTTGGGAGACTGGATGGTGAACCGCCAGAAGGTGGCTCAGATCTGGGATATTTTCGGCAGGGCGGTGGTAGATCTCTTTGTGTCACAGGAATCGACCCAATGTCCCCTTTGGTTCTCCCCATGTCACCCGGCACCTCTGGGAATAGATGCTTTCGCTCACCCATGCCCGGATCTGAGGCTGTAGGTGTTTCCGCCAATCAAGTTGATTCTGGCAGTCTTGTGCAGAGTGAGGTAGTGCAGATTCCGCCTCCTGTTGATAGCCCCGTTCTGGCCGTCCCAGACGTGGTTCTCGGAGCTAGTCTTCTTTCTAGAGTACACCCCACGGGAGATTCTGATCAGGAGAGACCTGCTGTCTCAACTCTAAGGCAGGATTTGGCACCCTTGGCCCGAGATTTGGAGGCTATGGGTGTGGCCGAACAAGGGTGATCGACTGTGACCTCTGGTCTTCCAGTGGATGTTCAGGAAACCATTGATAATGATAGGGCTCCTTCTACTAGGAGGCTTTATTCTTCCAAGTGGAAGGTTTTTGGACCCAATGGACCCCAGTCAGCTGTCCGATTGGTTCAGTGCTGGAGTTTCTGCAAGAGAAGTTTGCGGCTAGCAGCTGCTACCACCTTGAGAGTTTATGTTGCAGCTATCGCTGCTCGCAGGGATGCGGACGAAGTCTCCCTAGATAGACATTGTTTGGTCTCTTCGTTTATGTGTGGGGTTAGGCATTTGAGGCCGGTGCGCCCTGTCAGTGTTCCTTGCTGGGACTTGTCTATTGTCCTGGGGGGCTTATTGGATTCGCCATTTGAGCCTTTGGAGTCAACTCCTGAACGGATTCTGACCCTTAAGGTGACGCTCATGTTGGTGTTGGCTTCTATCAAACGTGTAGGGGATTTACAGGCTCTCTCTGTTAGCGAGTCATGCAAGGAGTCTGCTACGGGCTTTGTTAATGTATTCCTATGGTCCAGACACAGTTATGTCCCCAAGGTCTTGTCCACGTTATTTCTCTCCCAGGTGGTCTTGCTTCACTCCTTCTGTCCTCCTCCTTTTGCTTCTGTTGAGTACAAGAGGCTTCACCTTCTCTGCCCTGTTCGAGCTTTGAAGTTCTATGTGGATCTCTCTAGCCAATGGCGCAAGTCCTCCCAATTGTTGGTGTGTTTTGGTGCTGGCCGCAGAAGGCTTGCCGTATAAAAACATAGGATTTCTCATTTGGTAAGGGACGCTTGCATCTCGCTTGCATATGAGGTGTTCGGTCTATCTTCACCACAAGGCATTCGAGCTCATTCTACCAGGAGTGTTGCTTCCTCTTAAGCTCTCCTGGAGAATATCTGTGTGGCGGCAGGATGGTCCTCTCCTCACACGTTTATCAGGTTTTATAGCTTGCATTTAGATGCGGCTCCTGGTTCCCAGATTCTTTCTGCTTGAACCAGCTGTTTGAGTTTAGCCTGGTCTATTTTGCATCGGGCCAGATATGGCAGCGTTTAGCTAGGAGAGTGTGGTATATCGTTCCCATTGCATCATAGCTACGCAGTGTAAAGTGAACCTATGAAAGCGAACGTCTCGGGTTACTTGTGTAACCCATGTTCTCTGAATAGGGAACGAGACACTCAGAGACTCGATGCTCAGAGTGCGCGTTTCTGACTGATCATGTCCTTATGGAGGTCCTGAACAAACTCCATTGAGATGAATGGGAATGCTAACGGACAGACCTGCTGAAGGAAAACATCATTCAGATTCAGGTTTGACATCTGATCCTAAATCTACAACATTTCACTGATTCTTCATCCTGTATAACCTGTAATTTGCATCTGTTTACGTTGAGTAGTTTTATATTTGATATGGAACGATATTTATGAAGCACGTGTCAGTGTCTCGTCTCATTGGCAGAAGAGCTGAAACCTGCAGATGGCCAACATCTTCTCAGAAGAACTAGAGGAAATTCACAGAGATCTCCAACTAATAAAAACTAATGAGCTGCAGACGATATTAATATCATTACTGAGGCTGTTTGTTGTTTTTCTTTCTCAAAAGAGACACTTGGATCCTATTGATTCGTAATGTGATATTAAAACGCTCATGTTTCTTAATCAAATATGACTGAAAAACCCATCATCTGACAGCTTCAAGAAAAATAAAGTCAGGGACAGAAAGAGAAAGCACAGTATCTGCTAACAGAAAACAGACTGATATCACTCCACATTTAATAACTGTATTAACATGTTCACGTACGGCCATCTCTACAGCGGTTATGAACAAGATAAAAAGCATTGATTAATATTAATCAGCCCTTTTCTAATGAGATAAACCTGTCTTTGTCCACTGTGGTGACCCCTAATCAGGAGAAGCCGAAAGAAGACTAAAAGAACTAAAACTAAATAATTAACTAATTTGTATTTATTAGTTTGTTTATTTTTAGCTTTAGTTCTTTTAGCAGGAAATTTTAATAATTACATTTGAATAATAATTAAATTATTATTGAAAAATATTTTTTTTAACTAAAAATATTTCAAAAGTTCATTTTATTTTAAGTAAAAAAAAAAAACTATAGTTTAAAAACTAAACGAAAATGAGAAATGTTGACTTGGCAACTAGCTGAACTAAAATAAGATTTTCAATATTTTATTTATTTATTTATTGAAGCATTATTTTTATTTAATGGTTTTAGCTTTAGATTATGATAATAACCATAGTTATTATCATTAACTAGTGTTACCTAGTGTTCACAGGTCAATTAACTTTTTGAATTACATGAATAAATTACCATGCCGTTAATTCTCAAGGGAGAAATGCATTGAATTAAGCTTAAAGATACTACAAAAATCTCACCCTTGTGTTGATCCAAACTGGAATGATTGTCCTCCTTCACTGGAACACTTGAACAAAAAGCCTCATAAACACTACATTCCAGCTCACATGATGCTCTGCATGAGAGAGACACAAATAAGTCATTATTCACTGATAATCTGCTCTTCCACTGCAGCATATTAAGCAAAAATGAAACAATAATTCAAGATTGGCTCTTCATATCAGACATAAATCAACTTATAACAATATCATCTGTCAGCTTCAAGTTTGTGTAATTAAAAATGCTGGATCGCAAGACCGAATCAGTCATCAAAGGCCATTTAGAGTTCATACTGTAAGTCGTCTTGAGACACCTGCTAATGAGCGAGTCCAAAACAGCTGCATCTGTGGAGCATAAAACTGTGCTCATATGTCCAACAGTGGCAGAAGATTTTATAATCAGCAGCGAACTATTCAAGCTGTTAGATCAACCACAGAAGCACAACAGCAGATCACAGATTGTTTAAAGGTCAATCGCTGTGATTTAAGAGTCCATTAAAGAAATAGTTCACCCAAAAATGAAAACGTGCTGAAAACATGCTCACTCTCAGGTCATCCGAGATTAGAATGAGTTTGTTTCTTCGTCAGATTTGCAGAAATGCGTGCCTCATTCTGACGGCACCCATTCACTGCAGAGCATCCATTGCTGAGACACTGATGCAATGCTACATTTCTACAAATCTGATGAAGAAACAAACTCATCCTAATCTTGGATGGCCTGAGGATGAGTAAACAAATAACCAATAATAAACAATAAAATTATTAAATATGGATCGCAAAATCATTGTAAGGTCTGTCCTTTTGTGCATGAAAAAAGAAGTACAATTACAAAGACACAGAACTGTACATTAAAACTGGTCAATAGCATATCAAGAATGTGCCATACAATGCATTTGTATTTTATTTGACCTCCAAACCCTAAACTCAAGCCTAAGACAGGGTTTATGAGAGCATGTTGGTGCACATAAACCATACGATCTGCAAAAGATAAAAGCACCCAAGAGTCAATAGCATCTGAAACTCATTGACCAGCATACTAGACACATGGCTTACAGACTTTAAACTTACTGAATTCACTCAAATCATCCAGTTTTAGGCAGAACGTCTGAGATTTCTGCTCTATACAATAAAGGCGAATGGAGATTTTATACTGATCAAGCTTTTTAAAAAAATGACAAAATGGCCAAAAATGACAGCATTACACATCACCATCCACTTTATTGTTTGAGGATCTGTTTTCCATACATGCGAAACATCACAGTCCAGTTGTTCAAAAGACATTTAATCCGATTTCTGCTTTCAGATCGGATCAAATCATAAAAATGGGATGTTCAAAAGAAGACAAAAATAATTATGAAGTTGGATTAGATCATGCAATTCAGTCTTGTTTTTTTTTTTTCCTCGGATCAAACCTTCAGTATGTGTTGTTCAAAACTTTTATTAGGTTTGGGAGAAATTTGATCCATAAACATATAAATAAATAAATATATCAGGATTATCCTGATCCCAGCACATTTATTAATTTATTCATTTAGCATACACATTTATATCAAACTGCTATAGTGACAAAGTAGAAGGCGGCTATCTATAAGGCCTTTCAGTAAAGAAAAAAAAAAGATGTTGTCTACATAATTCCTCAAACAGCTGTCAATATCAAGCAAAAATATTATATTTAATTTTAAACTGTAATTTATCATTACAATCACATGTAACAGAGCTGAACCAGTCAAAAGTCCTTTCTAACATCTGCATCCCTTATTGCATGAACACAACAGGCCAAACGTTTACAATAATTAAGATTTTCAATGCTTTTCTGCTCAGCAAGGTTGCATTTATTATATAAACATACAGTAAAAATCTTGAAATATTATTAAAATATAAAACAGCTGTTTTCTGTGTGAATATCTGTTAAACTGTAATTTATTTCTGTGATCAAAGCTGAATTTTCAAATTCAGAGTCTTCAGTGTCACATGATCCTTCAGAAATTGTTCCTAATATGCTCTAAATAAATAACATTTTAAAATGCATTCAAATAGAAATCTGTTGTTTTAAATTACAATATTTCGCAATTTTACTGTTTTAGTGCTTATCATCAATTAAATGCATCCTTGGTGAGAGAAGAGACTTTAAAAAAACAATCAAAAAATAACTTTTGAACGCTAACGTACATTTGTTCGTTTATATTGATTTTTGTGGATGTTTAAAATGTTTAAAAGAAACTGAAATGGAAGAGAATGTTTGTATTGTTTTACTGCGGTTAAAACACTTAAAGTGAGCTAACTCTACCTGTTGCTCTTCATATAGCTAGTAGCCCACATTTTGATACGTAGTCCCATTTAGAGCACTCATAATCTGGAACAGTTTGTGATCCAGTCCAATGTTGCATTGAAAAACTGGCACGAAATTACCTGATCCTGATATCAAAACATGCAATTTCCAAATTAAACCTTTTGAACTTCTGGGCCCCGAATGCTGACTGCATTTTCATTTTCATGTGAACTATCCCTTGAAGCGCTGAAGCGCTGAGGGTGTGTTTTAGAGGTCAGACGATGTGTGTTTGGGTCTAATTGAGTTTTATAGCTCTGGGAGATTGCGTGTTGGCTGAGATGGGCATGTCGTGAACATCATCTCGTGTCGTCAGATGCTCGGTGTTGGCTGGCCTAGTTTTAAGAGCTGCCGCTCCCTTCGACGAAACAATGTCCCTTCTGAGGAGCCTGGAGAAGTTCAGCAGGTTCAGGCAATAATCAAACTGTAGAGGAATCAAACAGTCTTGATCTTTGTAGACAGTAGGGCTGTCAAAAAAAAATTTTTTTTTCGAATATTCGTCGAATTAAAAAAAAAATCCACATTTTAATTTTAGGTCTGCATCAGTCGTCAGGCAGCCTTAGTTATCAGTGGAGCACGAGATGCGATGACGATGTAAGTGTCATTGATTGCATTTGAATGTTTTTGTTAGCCTATCCAATTGAACCCACTAGATGCGGCGCTGCTACGTTGTTCATTCAATATATTGCGGAAAACGAGAGCATTAGTGTGGCGAAGATGTTGTTTACGTCAAAACTGAAACCAAGCCGTTCACACAGAACGCATATTTATCACATTTTCTAGAGGGACATCTATCAGCGTTGCACTCGCGTCTCGCACAAGAGAGACGCATGTTTAGAAAGCCATGTCAAATGAATGCAAGTTCAACTTTTAAAAAACATGTCTCAAGGCTTTATGGCGGTTTTCCCCCATCCCACTGCATCTCATGTTTTTAAATGAAGAAAGTAGCCTACTCTTTGTGATTGGTTTTCGGTCCTTTGTATTAAACTATACATACATGCATGGTGCTGTTTTTTTTTCTAATTGTTTAAGCAACTTTATTAATTATATATGGTTTATAAACATTATTTTAAACATTATGCACTTTTTTTCAAAGATAGTCATGTTATTTTATTACGCTTTGAAGAAACGTGCATAATATTTTGCTCGATGCACCCTCTTGTGGCCTAAAAAGAAGCCAAAAGCTTTTTTCCCCCTAGCTGAGATTATGCCTTTTAAATTAGAATACAATTCGAATTTTGATAATATTTAAGTAGAAAATTCGAATTTAGTTTTTCAGTCATTTTGACAGCCCTAGTAGACAGAAAGAGTTCTGTACTAATATACTGTAACTAACACACTGCAGTAGGAGGAAAGGTCATAAAAAACTAATTGATTACTCTTTTTGGTGCACAAAACATTCACTGCATAAAATTATTTGCATAACAATTTACTTGAAGTCTTTATAGTGCATCATATGCATTAATTCTGCCTTGCAATGCACATAATAATGCAACATATGATCTCTTGAATAACTGTATCGTTATAATATCTACTCTTTATTACACCTTTAGAAAGTGAAATGCATTAAAACACAACAAACAAACAAATTCAGATGTAACATGAAATCTGTAAATATTATAATGCATTTCAACTTTGGTTATAATTACTTATGAAAATATATAATGCATTATAACGGGCATTATGGATAGCCTTATAATGCATTATACATAAAGGCTTTAAGTAAATTGTTACCAATGATTTTTCAGTCTATTTTGTCTTGTTTTTCAGTACAAATATCCATAAAACACATTTACTTGAGATGCAAAATGACTTAATATATTCAGTCTTGAATATAAAAGATCAAATTTAAGTGAGTTTTTGCTTAAAACAAGAACAAAATATCTGCCAATGAGGTCAGAAAAATGCAATTAAAAGGAAAAACAAGATTATTTTTTAAACCCACTGGTAGATATTTTTTCTTGTATTAGGCAGCAACTCACAACACATTTTTCAGAAAACAAGACTCAATATCATAAGCTATTTTGCTTCTCCAGTAAATGTATCTTGATTTAGGAATGTTTTTATATTTTTAAAACAAGACAAAAATTCTGAGGAAGAAAATCACTTTTGCAGTGTTATAATAGGAACACATGAAGGAAAAATGCATTGTGCAATCCTTATACGTCTGTCAGTATAAATGCATTCTCTCATAATGCAGCAAAGACATGGAAACAGGAATCAAAGATAACGTGAGATCATGCATTCGAATGCAATCCTAAAAGACGACATGCTGCTTAATGCTGATGCCTGGGTCTTGACTAACAGTTCTATGGAGTATATTCAATATAATCAGTATGAAATAATTAATTGCTTTATTTGTCATACAACAAAAACAATAACAAAAGCAGTACATTTCTCCTCCGCTCTAGCTTGTTTTGTAATCTAGCATTCTATTATATTCTATTCTAATATTTTTCCATTACATTTTTTCTGTACTCTGTTTTAATGGTTAAATAAAATTGGTAGTACTCAAAAACATGTGTAATCAATTTAAGGTTACACTTTATTTTAAGGTGTCCTTGTTACACATGCTAACATGTACTTACTATTGTAATAACAATTAATTATGCATAATTACATGCAACTATCCCCAAGCCAAACCCAAATCCTAACCCTATTGTAAGTACATGTAGTTCATTAATATTACTCAGTACTTGTATGTATAATTACACTGTAACAAGGACACCTTAAAATAAAGTGTAACCGAATTTAAATGATGAAGCGTATACAGTTTAACACCAATTTATTAAAAGTTCAACAAAAATTACATTTTAATTTTTTTTGCAAATTCAATTTATTTATTTTTTTTGTGCATTTAATTTTTTTTCTGGATTCCATCTTAACGGAGTTTAATTAAATTCAAATGATTTAAATTAAAACTAACACAAATGTAATTTTAATCATCAAAAAGAATGTCTAATCAACTGAATTCATAAAAAAAATTAATTTGTTATTACCATTTATTTTTTGCACATCACAGAAATCACAGGGCCCTTAACATGGCAATTGCATACTATGAATATTGTTGGCTGTGATGACGCTCCTTTATTGTAAGTCATATTGGATAAACGGGTCTGCTGAATGCACACATGTAAAATGCATAAACATAAATGAGTTCGACAGACATTTCGTGAGATTCTAAAGGGTTTTTTTCATTCTGGTCTACAGTATTCATTTCTAGAGTTGGGGTACTTGGACTCTCAGAAGTGCAAGCTAAAAGGGCCTAAATCCTAATTTCAGGAATTAATGGAATCTCTCATCATAACCAACACCAACAGTCCTCACCGGGAATCAAAACAGGTTTGATTTAGAAACATTTTACTGCCGTCCCTGTTGAGCAGGTGATGAAGAACCGTTAAAAACGGACAGGCAAACATTCATAAAGCACACAGACTAAATGAGGTGGATTTCGAGATGCTGCCAGTGAGGACAGACTCTGAAATGACAGATAAATATTTATACTCGGCTTCTGCAGTAGATGAGTCTGAGTCTAGAGGAATGTCTGATTCTCAGAGCCAACGACAGAGACCTGAGAGACCGTCTGACGGAAAACACAAAACGCTCGTCAGCTACACAACGTGCTTTAATATAGCCAAGAGTTCACACTAATCAGTGCTGGATTACTGAAAGGTCTGTGCTTCTGAAACTATTAATCTAACACATTTCATTTTTTTGTTCTTGTTATATTAAGAGTAGAAACTTTCTCCCACACCTTCACCATTCAAATGCTTTTTGTGTTTTTGATTGTATTGTTTAATGCATTAAAGCATTTGATTGTAATTTTATCCGTAGTGCATCAATTCAATATTACATCTACATATACAAATATATTTTAAATGACTAACTTGCAAATTTTTTATTACAAACGTGCAATTACAAGTACATTTAAATACCTGAGGAATTACATTAAAATGTATTTTAGTTAACCGTAAATACCATATTTCAAGGGCAAAATAGAATTATGAAAATACATATAAAAAGCCATACTTAAGTGTGTCAAAAGTTCTACTAATTGCGTTTAATTTCAATTTAAAGTGTAATAGATTTTCATTTATTTTATTGTATCGCTCTGAACCGGTCCCAGACTTTGTGTGCATTTAAGACATGATATTAGCCTTCAAAAGATATATTCCAAAATATTTGAAATGTAATTTCCACCACAATCAATCAATGGTGATTTTGCATAGCGGGAATGTTCATAACGGTTCTGATTAAAGAAAACTCAACATCTAGAAAGTCCACAGAGGTTTATAAGTCTGTGTGTGGATATTATGACCCAGTTGGCAACAGAAAACAAAACCGCTTCACTCTTCTGACAGGAACACAAGCTCAGAGATCTAATTGGGACTAAATGGGAAGCAGCTGCTAGACAGCAATGGAATCGCAAACCTTTCGTACCTTGGACAGCTGAAAATTGCAAAATAGTATCAGGATGTGAGGCCTGACAGATAATGAACACGTGGTGTTAATTAACTATCAGCGCGGAGGTGATTATTATCATTAATCATCAGGCCCTGAACTTCAGACTCGTGGAGCGGAAACAGAGGAGCGCTGGCCTTTATCAAGACACGCTTTATACAATTCAGTTACGACACAAATAAAAATACAAGGAGCAACAATGTGCCGTAATAAAGTTCCTCTGAAAAGTAATTAAAGGAATCTAAAAACAAAATGCAAAGCTGGAAGTAAAAAAAACTGAAATTGATTGTTTTTGCAAACATTATTTTGATGAGTTCTGTTGACATAATGTTGTGTGTAAATTAAATTATTATTTCTTTAAAAAAATTTACCTAAATATTTGTTTATGCCACTTAATGTAGTTTGTTGTTTGCACACAACTTCATTAGAACTCAAAAAAGATTGATGCAAATTCATGCGTAAATTGTGCTTTTTAGAGACTATTTTTTAAATCTTTCATCACTGTGATTAATTGGCAATAAGCTTCAGTTATTTATATTTATGTTTATTTATAGTATTTTATTGTGGTGTTCCATCTCAATAAGTAATTAACAGAAACAAATGTCATAAAAAATCATTCAGTTCCAGTATTTTCATTTAAATGCTCTTGTATTATGCTTCAAATCTTAAATATATATATGCTACTGAAATAAAAGTGTACCTAGAGTACGTTTCTTAACACACTTAAGTGCACTTTGTAGAGTCAGATTAAAAGTTGTAAAGTACATTTTACATGATTTGTCGTGCTTTAATGTGTTGACTAACATACTAAAG
Source organism: Sinocyclocheilus anshuiensis (assembly GCF_001515605.1). Lineage (NCBI taxonomy): Eukaryota > Metazoa > Chordata > Actinopteri > Cypriniformes > Cyprinidae > Sinocyclocheilus > Sinocyclocheilus anshuiensis. Next base: position 155,533 of record NW_015540921.1, read on the forward strand.
CACATGTAAAATACTTGATTATAATTTTAACTATAGTACTTTTCAGTTATACATTTAAAGTGAATATATTTGAAATGTACAAAATTGCAAACTCATCATTACAAATATATTTAAATACATGACATACACGTTTCAGTAGAAATGACATTTAAAGTATATTTTAAATGCTTGTCAGTATGTTCAGCAGTACTTTAACGATATTTCAAAGATAATAGAAGTAATTATGAAAAAGATGTAAAAATGTAAAAGATATAAAGATGTGCTTAACTCCTACTACTTAAGTGGATCAGAAAGCATTCTAAAGTTCAGCTAATTGCATTAAATATACATTTAATTTAAACTTTAGTGTGTTATTCAATATTAATTCGACAGTAAACATATTTTCAATGTACTAAATTGCAACTTTATTACAAATGTGCATCTACAAATATATTTAATTATATTTAACATAAAATATATTCAAATATATTATCAAAATATATTTAAAGGACATGCAAGTATATTTTAATTAATCATACATTCTTGTCAGTACATTTGGCAGTACACTTTAATCATATTTCAAAGTAATTATGAAAGTATGCATAAAAATGTACTCCAGTCGGTCAAAAAAGCACCATTAAGTTGCACTAATTGCATTTGATATAAATTTAAACCACAATGCATTTTCATTTATTTAACTGAAAATGACATGCAGTTAGGTGTCTGAAAACATTGCATTGAGTTCACACTTAGGCTAAGTTTATTAGGTTATTTCCATATTAAGTCCTCTTTTAAAAGCATGCTAAAGTGTACTACTTTTTAATAGGGGAGATCAGATTGAGCACAGGGGAACCAAAGCCTGAAACCAATGAACGCTGGCATCAGAAGGGGGTTTGACGACCTTCACAAGGTTAAAATACGGCATAACTGGCTCCACATGGACACCAGCGGTCTCGATGAAGCCCTGCCACTGCTGCAGAATCAAGCTCAGATCCCACGAGAGCACGAGAACATCTGCAGCAGATGACCAGAGACACATTACTAACCTGGAATACAGCAAAACCGGAGGAAATGTCAATGCACAACACATGATTAGACACACGTCTCTATGAAGTGACACTGAGCAATGCAAGAAATACATTCCCAGTGTGTGCTTCTCAAGTGTGCAGATGATTTAGGGTCTTATTACATGCACCGCACACGCAGATTGAAACAAGAGCAAGAACTGCAGTAACATTTGCAATGAGGAAAATGTGATCAGCTAGACTGTAATGGTGATAGAGTCCACTGGAGGAAGCGTTATTATGGATTATGGACTCAATGTATTTGAGTTAAAAACGTCTTAATGCTGGATTTGTTTCAGCTTTTGTCTTCTCCAGATGTTAACTGATGGACTGGAGTGATGTGGATTATTGTGATGTTTTTATCAGCTGTTTGGACTCATTCTGACGGCACCCATTCACTGCTGAGCATCCATTGCTGAGCATAAACTGTGTAAGTCAATGGCTACCATTAACTGCTACCATCAAAATATCTTCTTTTGTGTTAAAGAAAAGAAAAACTCATACAGGTTTGGATCAAATTGAAGGTGAGTAAATGATGACAGAATTTTCATTTTTGGGTGAATTATCAGTTTAAACGGATTCTACTTTGTTTAAATTCATCCCACAGATTTCCCTGCTGAGCTATACGGTGTGTATATGTTATTATAAATGTGAGTATTTGTGTTACCAGGAAGGAAAAGTGTGTCTGTGTGTCTGTTCTTCACACACTTTCAATCCTGTTGTGTTTTCAGCTCGTGTTTGCTTTGCTCGTTTGTGTTACGCTGTGAAGCCCCAGGTTACTGTCAGGATCTGACAGGGACTTAAAGAGCAGAAATTAAGACATAAATGGACATGAGGGTGTCTGTGTTATTTTCACAGGCAGTGAAATGAATAGCAGTGTGTGGGTGCGGTTATGAAGAGAAAAGACTCCCATCTGCACTAATAATCACTGACAGAATCCACAAACTCTTTAGATGAAGAGCACATGAAGTCTCATAACAAGGAAAATACTCATACTGTCAAGAAACAATGCGCTTTTACTTTTTTTGCACTTTATCAACAGAGATCAGTTACCACATCAAAGTGTTACTGCATGAAGTAATGAAAGCAGAGACTCTTCCGTCAATGAAATGTGATCACAAGTGCTCAGGAGACACACGGCACCTTAAATGAACTTTTATTGGATGAGTGTGTGTGTGTGTGTGTGTGTGTGTGAGTGAGTGAGTGGTGTGCGAGTGAGTGAGTGGTGTGCGTGCGTGAGTGAGTGTGTGTGTGTGAGTGTGAGTGTGTGTGTGTGAGAGTGTGTGTACCTGGCATTTATCACGTTATGGGGACCAAATGTCCCCACAAGGATAGTAATACTAGTAAATTTTGACCTTGTGGGGACATTTTTGAGGTCCCCATGAGGAAACAAGCTTATAAATCATACAGAATGAGTGAGTGAGTGAGTGGTGTGTGAGTGAGTGAGTGAGTGAGTGAGTGGTGTGTGAGTGAGTGAGTGAGTGAGTGAGTGGTGTGTGAGTGAGTGAGTGAGTGAGTGAGGAGTGAGTGAGTGAGTGAGTGAGTGAGTGAGTGGTGTGTGTCGTGTGTGTGCGTGCGTGTGTGTGTGTGTGTGGGGAACTCAGTCCTGAGACACAATGTAGAACTCTCTCTGTGTTTTGGATGAGTTTTTCTCAAGATGCAGAGGAGAAATGTTTCTCATGAAAGCTACATGAGGAAAACCAGGCAGAACTGTCTCATAAACACCCAAAGATGAAGAGTAGAGCCATGATGTCATGAGTTACATATGACAAATCACACACATATGATCTCAAGATGACTGCACAAACGAATATGATCTCAACTGAATAGAAACATGAAGAAGTCCAGAAGAAGAGATGTGGATCTGATATGGATCAATAGGGAAGCCTGTCTATGCTCTCTCTTTGCTGAAAATGTGCTCCCCCTCAGGCCATCCAAGATCAGGATGAGTTTGTTTCTTCATCAGGTTTGGAGAAATGCAGCATTGCATCAGTGTCTCAGCAATGGATGCTCTGCAGTGAATGGGTGCCGTCAGAATGAGAGTCCAAACAGCTGATAAAAACATCACAATAATCCACAAGTAATCCACAGCACTCCAGTCCATCAGTTAACATCTGGAGAAGACAAAAGTTGAAACAAATCCAGCATTAAGACGTTTTTAACTAAAATACATTGAGTCCATAATCCATAATAACGCTTCCTCCAGTGAAAAAGTGTTCTGGTCTGAATCAGGAGAGAAATCTGCACAGATCAAGCACCGTTTAAACAGCTCTAAACTAATATGTGGCTGGATTTTGATGTGAGAGACAACAGGAGATGCACTTTTTCACTGGAGGAAGCGTTATTATTGATTATGGATTCATATTTTAGCACCGGTTTTGGTTCTGCTGGACAAGCGTCAAGCGCTGGTTCTTTGGGAACTCAGGTGTCTCTGTGCTCTGCATCGCTCCACAATGACACAACGTCTGAACGGTGAAAGCAGAGCAGTTTGGCTCATTTTCATCACACATTGACCATCACCAGGTCCTGGCACACTAACGAAAACCCTGAAAAACCATCAGAGCTGAGGGGACGGATACGTCCCAGACTTTAAACCCACAGATAAGACTGAAGAGTGAAGACAAGCCCTGCTGTCTGACACTAATAATCAGAAAGAATAAAAGAGTAATTTGTCCGAAAAAAAGAAAAGAATCCCTTAAATCAAACATGGTGCCTTTAGAAGCATTACATCGTGTTTGAATTTAATTAATTACATATGAAATGTAATATTATTAATAATAATAATATGATAATTTTTAATTAAATCATAATAATCATCATTATAAAAATGTTATTCATATTATATTCTTGATGATTACTATTAATATTAATAATAAGAGACACACACACACACACACACACACACACACTCACTCACTCACACACACTCTCACACACACACACACACACACTCACTCATTATTATTATTATTATTTTTATTATAATTATTATTATATTTTAAATTTTTATTTGAATTCTGAATTTGTATTTTTAATGTTTACTTGAAATATTCAACTCAGCTTTTTAATATATTGTCTTATTATTGAATTAAGACAATAATTTTAATCATAATAATAATAATTTTTATTATTGAAATATTCAACATCTTTTGATAGCTTTTGAATTAATAATAAGAAAATAAATTAATAATAAGAAAATAATTTTAATATTTTTTTTATACTTTTAATCATTTTAATTGCATTGTTATTATTATTTTGATTATTAATTAATAACATTAAGAAGAAAATATATTATAATAAAAATACAATAATGTATTTTCTTCTATTATTATTATTATTATTATCTTTTGATAGCTTTTGAATAATAAGAAAATAATTGTAATAATAATAATTATTATTATTATCCTTATTAATGAATAACATTAAGAAGAAGAAAATACATGATTATATTTGTATTATATTTTTTATTATTTGAAATGTTCGACATGCAGCTTTTGCTTTTCAGGGAAGAAAGTCAGTCATAAATGTTTGCATGGTGAACAAATGATGATCATTTGTGGTGAACTATCTCTCTAGTATGAATCACAAACCCTTACGAACACAATATATTCTGAAACACTCCAAACACACCAGATCGATCCTATGGTCCTTTAATCTGCTGCTCGACTGTACCGCGGAATTCAATCTTGAATGTTTTATGATCATCAGAAACAACAGTTGACTCATGAATGGAAAATCTGTGGTTGATCTGTGCATGCATTTGTTTCTCGCCCACATTTGTTCTTGTTTAAAGCAGAGATCTATGTGAGAGCATTACAAAACATGCCCTCCACGTAAACAACATCACCTAAATTGAGCAAAAACTCTTCATGAAAGATGATCAGATGTTTACAATGACAATCAAAACACTTGCATCTTTATATAAACAAGCTCAAAAAAATACTCTGGCCTAAATGTAAGATTTATGTATTTGAATTGCATAGAAATTGCCCATGCATATGGATTACACATTTGTAATATAAACTAATAAACTTTATGTGATGCGTATTTGTCAGTCATGCACAAACGAATCTTGTCAGATTTCTATAATAGTGCTAATAAACTGAATGTGTTTTAAATACGCAATAGCCAGGTTTATATATTTATCATCAATAAATTAAATTGTTCAAACTCATAAATGTATCTAATTGAATGTTCCACAGCCATATTTGAACCATGTTTATACTTTTTGAATGAATAAGTTTAACTGTTTTCACAATGAACAGATTTATGCTGATTCTAAGGCGTTTGAATAAATGCATTTTGAAAATATGATTTAAAAAAAACAATAGATGCAAATAATTTATAATAAACAATGCCATGATTTATGAATGACTGACAAATGTTGACTGATTTATGTACTACTGACTTTGTCATATTTATGCAAGTTTATTAGTTTTATATGCTTTTAGTTTCAATTCTTACAATACAATTCTTATAATGAAATTGTTATTAAATTTTTTATGCAATATTGTTTGCCAGTTAATAAAGCTTAAATTTAAGCCTAAATATATATTTTTAATGTAATCAATCTTACATCAGAAATCATTTCCCCGTAAAAAAAAAAAAAGAAGCAAAAAACAAAACCACACCAGAGCAGCAGTACAGAAAACAACTTCATCAGCATTAAAGACACACAGTTATGAAATCATTCACAACCAGAACTACAAAAATGCAAAAGCATGGTCCAAAAATGGCTCAAATAAAATCAGAAAAAGCCCAAAGAGGTTTTCTGGAGTATTCGGCAATCGACTGCATCTGGTCCTGTAAAGCCAGACTCCTGAGCTCTTCTACTGATAATCGATCTGATTTATCTGCAGAACGTGCAGCGATCCAGTGTCTCGTTCCTCTGATGAGTGAAGAGAAGAGCTGAATGAAGCTGTGGCTTAAAACACAGCTTATTTATCATTGTATGACATATCAGCATCAAAGGCTTTAATCATGGCAAACTCGAGAGGAATACGATTTTAGAGCCCGACCGATATATCGTTTTGCCGATATTATCGGCCGATATGAGCCTGTCGCCGATAAATCGGTATCTGCGAATATGCCGCTGATATGACATTTTTTTTACAGAACATATAACGCAGATAAAATGCTTGAAATGGTGTAATTATGTCGTTTGTTCAGCAGAGCGCGCTCCATTGTTTGCTACTGGCGATCTGGATGAAACACTTTAAAGCTCAAGTCTATGGAAAACCACTGAAACTTTGAACAGCCATATCTCCGTAACGGCGAGGTGAGTCCGCACCAAATTCAGGGGATCCCTTCAGCTGTACGTCTAGAGGCCCGCTTTCGAATGAGACCACCCCCGCGTCGATAGCCCCCGGGGTTCGGGAGTTACGGGTGGTTAAATTCGCGGTCCGGCGCCGACCGATCAAGCGATCCCGGGGGGCTACCGACGCGTGGAGGGTGGCGTTCGAGAGGGCTCCTCGAGCTGAAGGGATCCCCCCAATTTGGTGGAGATCCGCCGGCGCGTTCGCGAGATAGTGACACCAGTCAACACTTTCACTTCAGTAAGGAGGTCTCTTGTTCAGGCAGCATTCACGCTTTGTCTTATTCGACCGTAAGTGCCCTGCGAAGTGGACTAAACATGATATTCCGCCATGATTCCAGTTCAAGGGAACGTACACGTTACATTCAAAGGGCATTAAAGTGCGCGAGACGTGAATTTATATTTATTTACAGAGGTATATTATGTCACACTTCTCTAGTAAGTTCCGTCTGTGTGTGAAGACAGTAGCGCAAATCCGTGAACGAATGTTCCGAAGTGAAAAATTTCAAAGGAATAAAGTTGAATAGAATTGAATTGAATTAAAGTTGAATAAACTTCAACTTTACTGTTCAGTGCACTGATGTCAGACTCATTTTGGATAATAAAGTTTATTGTTAAATTGTTAAATGCCCTGCCTCCATTACGTATCTCTGTCACGTCATTATAAGTGTTTGATCACCACATTTGAGTGATCATTGCAAAAAATGTGTTTATGTATATATATTCTGTTTATGTTTATATTGTATTCTATATATAGTATCAGTCAAATGTGTGGACCCTCGAATGGGAAAGTGTCCAAACTTTTGACTGGTACTGTACTATAATATACACAAAGAATATCGGCCGATATATCGGTATCGGCCCTGAAAAACCCATATCGGTCGGGCTCTAAAAATAGTCTTAATAACAATACTTCAATGAATACTATAATTTAACAATATTACCTTTACTAACTACATAGAGAAATTGATTTTATTTTTTATTTATTATTTGTTTTCTATTTTTTTCTAATTTATGTAATTCTATTTTTCTATTTTATTTAATTTTTCTTTTCTTTCAAGACATTTTTAAATTTTTGTACTTTTCTAATTAATTTTAATCAATGAATTAACTACATATTTATTCATTTAAAAAAATACATATTAAGTTTATAACTGGATCCACTTCATTTAATTTGTTATGGATACATTTCTTAAAAGACAGTTAACATTCAGAAATATTACCAATTTAATTGCACTGACACTATCAGATGATAAATTTTTAATTTATAAATTATTTTATTTTTATTTATTATTTGTTTTCAATTTTTTTCTAATTTATGTAATTCTATTTTTCCATTTTTATTAAATTTTTATATTCCTTTCAAAACATTTCCTAATTTTTCTACTTTTCTAATTTAATTTGAATCAATGAATTAACTACATATTTATTCATTAAAAAAATACATATTTCATTTATAACTAGATCCATTTAATTTAATTTGTTATGAATACATTCCTTAAACGACAATTAACATTCAGAAATATTACCAATTTAATTGCACTGATACCATCAGATGATTAATTTTTAATTTATAAATTAATTATTTTCCTATTTATTATTTGTTTTCTAATTTATGTAATTCTATTTTTATTTAATCTTTTTATTCTTTCAAAACATTTTTTTATTTTTCTACTTTAATTTAATTAATGAATTAACTACATTTACTACAATACTATTTATTCATTTAAAAAAATACATATTTCATTTATAACTGGATCTATTTCATTTAATTAGTTATGGATACATTCCTTAAACGACAATTAACATTCAGAAATATGGATTTAACTGCACTGACGCCATCAGATGAGATCAAAACTTGAACTGAATTGATCTGAATAATGACTCTATTGTCTTCTGTAGAGCTGATGTACAGCTAGAAGTCAAAAGCTAGTTCCATAACTGATGAAGTTTGCATCATTGATTCTGTTATTTGCTGTTTATTGCTGTGAAGCTGCTTTGAAACGATCTGCATCGTATAAAGCGCTGTGACTTGATTCTTCATAAATGCATGAGGTGCATCTAAAATGCAATTAACTTCATCTACATCAGAGGAGCAATGAATGATTCTTAACACTATAGATGCACACAGAAGAAACTGTTAGTGCTCAGAAGCTTTTTAATTGAACACAAATGAGTGCAAATGAGATTTGAGAGCGTCAAAGACTTCAGGAGATTGCCGTCTACTTCACATATGTGGAAAAACAGATGCAAAAAAATAAAAGTGATGCAGGATTATTATCACTATTATCATAACTGTAACTAAAACTGAAATTAAAAGAAATTAAAAAAAAATTTTTTAAATAAAAAAAAAAAAAAAAAAAAAATCTTAAACATTTTATTTCAGCTATAGTTGCTAAGGCAAACTTTCTAATTTTCTTTTAAGTTTAAGTACTAAATAACTACAAAGAAATAAACTAAAAACTAAAACATAATAAATTATAAAGAAACATTTTAATAAAACTAATAAAAATGACAAAATAAAAACACATTAAAATGACTAACACTAAAATGAAAACAAAATAAATTAAAGTAAAATTAAAATAAATTATCTAATTCAAAATATTAACAAAAACTATAATATTATATCGGTGGTATTAAGCTGTAATTTTAAAAATATATATTTTCACATTTTTAATGTTTTAAAATGTTCTGCTTCATCAGGATGAGACATTTGGAGACTTTTGTCGCATGTGAACACAAAAAAAAACGTTAAAGGGTCGAAGTAATAAACCTAAAAAGTAACACTTGGTACCATCACGGACAAAAATAGCGAATAAAAACTGTATAAATATTGAATAGTATCATAAAATCCCCCCAAAACTCTAAATAATAATCAAGAAAATATTATTGAACAAAAATATATTACATTGATATTCCTGAAAAAAAAAAAAAAGAGTTACATCTCAAGGAAGCAAGCGTTAACCTTGTGTCCACCTCGAGGTCATGTGACTGAAGACCTCTCGACCTCTTGACCTTGATCTTCAGGTGTCTGTCTGAAGAAGATTAAATCATCTTAAACTGTGGGATATTTATGCTGGCGAACATGCTGTTACTGTGAATCCGTGAACTCTCTCTGACTCCTGAAGCCTTGAGCTGCATTCACTAAACCTGGCACAGATCTTCAGTCTGAGTGTGTTTTCTCTGCTCTGATCAAAATCCCAGAGATTTCCATTGACGGTATCTGCCTTTAACTCTGAACTCCATCTGTCCAACCGCTCAAACACAAACACACAAGAGACCTTTAACCCGCTACTGAACCTGTTTACAGCAGCCATTACACTAAATCCTTCAAACTTTAAGATTTTAAATGTTTTCTTGACTAATACTCCATTTCTACAATGTAGAGAAACAGATGATATCCTGGCAGAAAATCAAAACGCAGCCCTAAAACATAACGCAATGTAATGCATAATTTTTCCTGTGAAAAATCAATTTTACATTAGTAATATACATAAGAATCAAGACTGTCTCTATACTGGAACCAAGACAGTCATTAAAAGGCAAAGTTTGTTTTTCAGATCTCTAAGAAACTAGACACTAGAAGGTAAACACGGTAAATCCCTCTATTAAGGTCTTTGTAGGTCAGAGTCAGAAGTAAAAGTCTCTCACTCATGTGAAAGCATGTCCTCTTCTCCTGCTTTGTGTCAGTATTAAACCTCTCTGGCTCGGCCTCATCGTACAATCTGACGAGCAACAACAGGAAAGAACAGCAGAGGAAAAAAAAAAATTGAACTGTTACAATGAACAAATAGCTACAAATAAATGAATAATTAAATAAGTAAATTAAAATAAATAAATAATCCAAATTAAATAATTTAATGTATTTATTTAGAACAATTATTCATTTAAATTATTTAGTTCAATTTTATTTTTAATGTAATTTAATTTAATTAATTTAGTTATGTAGTTTAGTTATGATTTAATTTAGTTTATTTATTTAGTCTATTTATTTTAGTTTTATTTTTTTGTCTTTTTAATTTTAAATCATTTGTTTAAATTATTTACTTTAATAATTTGTAATAAATAATATTAATAATATTAATCAATTTAGTTATGTAGTTTAGTTATGATTTAATTTAGTTTATTTATTTAGTCTATTTATTTTAGTTTTATTTTTCTAATTAATTTTATTTTTAACATTTATTTTTTTATTTAAATTATTAATTTCAGATGTTCTATTTTTCCCTAATTTTCCTACTTTTCTAATTAATTCATTAATAATTTTAGTTATTTATTTACTTGTCTATTTTTATTTTGTCTTTTTTATTTTTCTAATTTTAAATCATTTGTTTAAATTATTTACTTTAATAATTTGTAATAAATAATATTAATCATATTTAATTATATAATTACCTAATATTATTTAATATTATATTTTAATAATAATTTATAAAATTATTACAAATTAATTAACAAAGATCCTCCCAGCACTGATTCAGTGATGAGCGTATTCACTTGGTCAGCTCATCCAATAGCAGGCAGCACTATTAAACTATTTGTTCATGTTATAGTCAGTATTTGAAGGCAGGATAATACAAGCAAATCAATAATGTGCTTTAGCAAACTTGGACTAATGACATTCTCCTAAAGAATCTTAAACAAAGAGTCATTCACGACCGAATCACTAACCGCTCTAAAGAGACTGAGAAGAAATACAAAGTGCATGACATGCATTCATCGAGCAGCTGCTTTCATCCACAGCGACTCGAACACAATACAAGCCGCGCCGCCTCACTGTATTTCCCTCAAGATCCAGAATAGCACAAGAACATTTCAGCAAACACCTGGAGACTCAATGCAGACGCTGGAAAGCCTTTTGTGGAGCTGCAAACACCTCAACAATCTGCAGGACTAGAACCTGTCACTGCAGACCCAGTGTCCTTCTGTACAGATA
>NW_015540921.1:167365-175111 GCF_001515605.1 Sinocyclocheilus anshuiensis
ACTCTCACTCACTCACTCACACACACACTCTCACTCACTCACTCACACACACACTCTCACTCACTCACACACGCACACACACACACACACACACGCACACACTCGCACACACTCGCACACACAGACTCACACAGAGTCTGGAATCAGCGTCTTTGAAAAGCATTACGCTGTCCACTCAGGAGAACTCAGGACAGAGACGCAATTAAACCGACAGAGAGACTCGACAAACACAGATGCTGGAGCCTAACTTGCACTGTTTTGGGCCGTGTGATATTTTATACGACCACTCTGTTAAATTAAATCTGCATCTATGCAAGACTTCCATGTGGCTTTTGGTGTTTTTATTTTTTATTTTGGTGTTTAGCAAACAACATGTTAATAAACATGCAAAAATGTAGCTTATAGAAACCAAGGCCTCATTTATAAAACACATGAATGAGCAGATTTAATCCTAAATTCCTTGTCAAAAGTGAGGAACAAATCAGGATTTATAAGAGCAGAAACTGACGTGAATATATTATGTATACGCCATGTGTACGAACATTTTGTGCTCATATATACCAGTAATTAAAATAATCCAACATTGTATTAACATGTAAAGAAAAACAGACAATCCCTATATGCATTAATATTATTATACGTGAAATGAGCAACTGCTTTTTAGTTTAGTTAGTTTCACTAATTACAAATAAAATATAAAATAAATAAAAAACTATTCTAAAAACTTATATAAATAGACAGTCACGAGATGCATTAATATTAGTAGATGCACAAATGAGCAACTGCTTTGTGTTGTCACTGAAATTAATTCATTAATTTAATATAATCTCCTGAAAAACATTAAATAAAAAATCTAAAATAAATAAATAAATAATAAAAATAGAGAAATTATATTAATAGACAATCACAATATGCATTAATATTATTAAATGCGCAAATGAGTAAGTGCTTTGTGTTAATTTATGTCACTGACATTAATTCATTAATTATATATGATTTCCTGACAAAATACAAAATGAAAAAAATATTAAAATGACATAAAATCAATAAAAATGTATATAAATTGACAACTTCAAATGTGCATTACTATTATTATACGTGCAAATGAGCAACTGCTTTGTGATGTTTACATGACTGAAATTAATTCATTAATTATAAATGATTTCCCAAAAAATGTAATATAAATAAATAAAAATATAAAACTAAATACACAATAAACACTGCTATAAATATACAATCACAATATGCATTAATATTATTATTTGTGCAAATGCTTTGTGATAATAAAGTCAAGGAAATTAATTAATTAACTATATATGATTTCCTGAAAAAAATTTATATATATACTGTATATACACACATATATATACATATACATATACATATACATATATATACACATATTTAATAAATGCAAAAAAAAAATCATACAAATGAATTAATGAATGAATTTGTGATGAATTTATGATTGACATGCATTTAGAATCTTTTTTTGTGCATATGGACATTTTATAAATCGTTTGCAGGACCATAATGTTAATTATCGTACAGTGCGTTCGCATTTAGGATCAGGATACACACGTCTTCATAAATGAGGCCACAGAAGTCTGGAGGTCTGCGCCACGATATTCACATTTATTCATTTAGCAGATCCTTCAAAGTGACCTACACATGAGAATAACACACGCAACAGTCAATGAATCGTCTTGCCGTCAAACAAAAGCTTGCTTGATCTGGTCTCAAGTCGCTGCCGTCGCTGCAGAAGAGGAAACAGAAGCTGAATGTGAAATTACACTCATTACCTCACAATCCTGCCAATCTACATACCGTATAACCACATATTACTCCAGCACTGAACCGCAGGCTCTTACTGAAGCCAAGCCATTTATGACCACCATAAACCATTAAGAAGTCAAATTTAAAACGTGCTGGTTTCAAACTGCTCTGAATTTCATGTCGAACGCAGGAAGGGTGAGGGTTAACGGAAAACAAACTTTCCAGGAAGGAATCTCTCCGGGGGGTGCAAGTGAACGCCGTGAAAGTGACCTGCTAATGAAAAACAAATGCTGCCAGAAGCTGCTCTCAATGCTTCTCCATTGTTCAAGTAACAACCTGCAATTGCAGAGGCGTTTGGCATGACCGTGGTGTTACAAACTGTGCCTAACTTTGGTTTGTTTGAGCTTTATATATCATTTATATTCTCTCAAGAATGCATTTACGGGCCTGATGGTTTGAGGAAGTTTATCTATCATTTATCAACATATTAGAAGCAAATTTCATGGCAAACTCAAAGTAGAGAGTAAATAAATGTATATAAATAAAAATAATATCTAAATGAAATATCCAGCCCCTGTTTTCTTATATAGTATAGTGCAAGTATATTAGCTGTATGCAAAGTGACCCACATTTGATTTTCGACCATTGAAAATGGGTAAAATTCGATTTGTGCATGGAGCCGCATTGAGATCCTCATATCTCTGAGAGTGAACCATGTAGGGCCTTAAAAATAAAGATGCCAAAAGAAATGTTTGTTAAGAACCAGAATATAGAAGGATATTAAGATATCTTCAAAACTTCTTGAGCTGCAGGCATGCAAACATTGAGGAAAAACACACAAAAAGTGCTTTATCCCATTTTTGAACTGTCACCATTGACACATAATGCAACAAATATTGCTGAAGTCACCAGATTTTACTAATAGAGCTGCCAATCTCTGTGTGAAAATAAAATAATGATGCTGCCATCTTTCTGAAGTCATTTTTACCCTCCCGTAATCTGGCTCTGAATCTCAGATGAAAACTGCCACTTTGACCCTCCTCTACAAAATACTGATTACTCAGTAAATATACATCCATGGCATTTAATATTTTTGCTTTATTATTCAGTTATGTACTTTAATTAAGTGAAAAAAAAAAGACTAAAATCAATGTTTTTAGCTGGGAACTTCTGGTTGAGTTGACACAAAATGACCCACATGCAGTTTAATTGAGATCCTCGTATCTCTGGGAGTGAACCATATTTGGCCTTAAAACTGAAGATACCAAAAGAAAAGTTTGTTAAGAACCAGAATATAAAAGGATATTAAGATAACGTAAAAACTTCTTGAGCTGCAGGCATGCAAACATTGAGGAAAAACACACACAAAGTGCTTTTTCCCATTTTTGAACGGTCACCATCAGTGTTGGGGAAAGTTACTTTTAAAAGTAATGCATTACAATATTGCGTTACTCCCTAAAAAAAGTAACTAATTACGTTACTTCGTTACTTTTTATGGAAAGTAATGCGCTATGTTACTTTTGTGTTACTTTTTAAATCTGGACAGGGCTTGCTTGTTTGTTTTTAAAATAAAAAAGTTCAATTTTTGGCAAATATAAAAGCCTTTTCACACCAAAAGTGTACTTGTAATATATTACCCCCAACACTGGTCACCATTGGCATATAATGCAACAAAGATTGCTGAAGTCACCAGATTTCACTAATAGAGCTGCCAATCTCTGTGTGAAAATAATATATTGATGCTGCCATCTTTCTGAAGTCATTTTTACCATCCTGTAATTTGGCTCCAAATCTCAGGAGAAATTGTCATTTACAAAATACCCTCTACAAAATAATGGATTATTCAGTAAATATTCATCCACTGCAAGTAATATTTTGGCTTTCATCACTAAAAAAAATAGTGAACCAGGGAAGTTTTCAAAATTTGGTTGAAGAAAAATCCAAGTAATTGAGACTGTGGGTAATATGTGAAGACACGCAGGTCAAATAGCTGTGGTTAATGAATGTCAAAGCTGGAAACGAAGAGAAGGAGAAGAGCTTTGATGCAGGATGGCAGTGAGCGTGACTTGCGGCCTGACCGGTCATCATATCCCGCTGCGGGGCCCAAGGGAGGCCCTACAAACACTTGTAACATTCCACTGCACTCAGCATCATATTCCATCGCTATGGCAACAGCAGCTCGTCACGGGGTTAAATGGCCTTGACCTCAGCGTTGCCAGATCTCATTAAGATGCACGGCGCAGCAGATCAGAGACTGCATGCGGACACGCAGAGACACGTCCCATCTCATAAATCCAGCAGAGAGCCCACGTCAGCTCCAGCACACTTATCTGCTCACTTACAGGAAACAACAAGTCATTACTGGCCCACGGAGGGACAGACAGACACATTACTGGCCACCTGTGTTTGATGTTATTTACTTGCACTACACAACCTCAAGACTGACGTGGCATCAGGGTAAAAAATAAAGTTATAGGAAAATATAAATAAATAAAATCAATTGTAATACATTTTAAAATAAAGTTATATAATATATAAAGAGTGGGGAAAAATTTAAAAAAAAAAAATTTGAAATATACAAAATCTCCTAAACTCAACTAGCAAAGCAAAAAGACAAAAGATAAATTAGACAAAATAAAGACAAGCTAGAAATGACCTGATTCGCCTTCATTAAAAAAAACCCCCCCGTTATTTAGACCAAACACCATATGTTATCATTTAACACCATATTAGCAGCAGCGGTTATTTACATTTATATAAATAAATTCATACATTTAAATAAATAAATAAATAATTATTAGGCATTCTATCTTTGTCATTTCATGTGATGATATATATATAAATATATAAAAGGAATAATACATATCAATAATAAAATGCATATGCAAAAAATGAATTGGAAAAATACTGTACAGATTTTTCTTGACTTATTTGATCAGACTGCAAAGAGTTAATACATTTTCACACAATTCAAAATTAAGAAAATAGTTTTTATTTTTGCAATGACAACTGGACATTTTTATGGAAGCCCGTTTCCACCACTGAATAATAATAATAATAATAATAATAAAAAACTTTTTATCTCGCAATTTAGACTTTTTTTTTTCAGAATTGTGAGATATAAACTCGCAATTTCAAGTTATAAAGTCAAATTTTGAGGTGGAAAAAAAGACTGATATGTTCTCAGAATTGCGACATTATATCTCACAATTCTGAGAAAAAAAGTCAGAATTGGAGATAAAAAGTCAAAATTACCTTTTTAATTTTTTTTCTTCAGTGGCGGAAACAGGCTTCCATACTTTTTCTTGCACAACAGCATGTTACTTTTTGAAATGATAATCATATTCCGCATAATCTTGCAGTATTTAGTAAGTCCTTTCTGAACACAGACACACACAGTTTTCAACTAAATCAGATGCATTTATGTAGAGCATGTGGAAGCTTTCAGCTTTAATGCAATCACATACATCAAGTGAGATCATACAGGACTGAAATCAATGCAGAATCATGTTATTGATCAGCACAAGTTCAGTGATCGAATCTCTGACTGTCCAAACGCCCTTCTGCTCCGATCTGTTATAGGTTATATTCTGAATTGCATTTGAAGCGGTTGTATATTGTGGATAAATGCACATTTTATCCTGGTTTGCACGGTTAGACTGAATTAAGCGTTCTCAATGTCTGCGCCTACCAAACAACTTCATAACAGCGTCACACACATTGTGAAAAAAGAAAACTAAATAATGATTTACATAATTAAAACTTGTATATATTGTATATACAGTACCGGTCAGAAGTTTGCAATAATTAAGATTTTTCATTGTTTTTGAAAGGCTCTTCTGCTCACCAAGGCTGTGTTTATTTGATCAAAAATACAGTAAAAAAAAAATAAAAATAGTCAAATATTATTACAATTTAATGTTTGTATATAATTTAATTTAACAGTGATTTAAAGAGCAGCGTTTATTTGAAATAGAAATATTTTGTAACATTATAAATGTCTTTACTGTCAATGTTGATCAATTGAATGAATCCTAAATAAAAGTTTTTTTTTTTCTTTAATTTCTTTTCTTATTACGGTTTCCACACAAATATTGTGCAGCACAACTGCACAAAAATATTTGGTCCCACTTTAGATTAAGTGACCTTACTATGTACTTACATTAAATTAATCATTTGGTACAATGCACTTATTGTGTACATACATGTTTTTACGTTGTACTTATATTTTAAAAATACCTGCAAGTAATTACATCTATAATTAATTTCTGCAATTACATTTGTAATTACACTGTTGACCCATCCCTTACACCTTAACCCACCCTTAAACCTACCCATACCACCAAACTTGTCCCTAACCTACCAGTATCCCATCTCAACAGCAGCAAAAGTGTTTTGCAATACAATATGAACACAATAAGTACATTGTACTTACATCAAAAAATAAGTACATAGTAATTAAGGCCACTTAATATAAAGTGGGACCAAATATATAAAAAAAAAAATCTTAATTATTCCATGTTCAATTGAGTTTACTATATTTCATCTCACATATGTGACCCTGGACCACAAAACCAGTCATAAGGGTCATTTTTTTTAAATTGAGATGTATGCATCATCTGAAAGCTGAATAAATGAGCTTTCCATTGATGTATGGTTTGTTAGGATAGGACAATATTTGAAAATCTGGAATCTGAGGGTGCAAAAAAAATCAAAATATTGAGAAAATATTGCTAATTACAATGCATATTACTAATATAAAAATTAAGTTGATATATTTACGGTAGGAAATTTACTAAATATCTTCATGGAACATGATCTTTACTTAATATCCTAATGATTTTTGGCATAAAAGAAAAATCTATCATTTTGACCCATACAATGTATTGTTGGCTATTGCTACAAATATACCCCAGCGACTTAACACTGCTTTTGTGCTGCAGGGTCGCATATAATATGGAGACATAAAATTATGTCCTTCACAGGAACGACTCCGTTGAAAACAGCTTTTAACACTGATCCACCTTTTCCTTCTGATCCTCACAGCTCTGAGGCCAAATGTGTGTCAGCTTTTCCGTATGGAAAACAAACAGACGTCCCGCCCGACTTATGTCAAGAAGCCTGAGCTTCCCCAAGACTCTCCTAATCTATCGCTCGGGCTGATGGGCGACTGACGAACGGCACAAATGACCTAAACTGGAAAAGTGCAAAGGGTGTGAGTGGGAAAGTCAAAGGTTGTGCAGCACGTGTCAGTCTCCATTCACTCCGAATGATGAAAAACACTGGCGTAACTGCTCTGCTTCACAACTAGATATAGACTACGTCAACTGCTTGGACACACGTGAAGACTTATGTTAAAATAATGCTAAAATAAATGCTTGAAATTAGTTGTTTGAATAGTATAATCTTATATTTATATTTTAATAATAAAATTATTAATATTTTAATTCAATCCTCCTGTTGTGTTGAAAATCTGGGAATATCTTAAACTGACCTCCAGTGGTTTCCACGCAATTCGCCAAAAAACAGCAGTATGAAAAAGACTACAGAATCGCTTGTCAGAAACTAAAAAAATTAAATACGAGAAAAATACAAAAAAAAAAAACTATTATTTTTTATGTTCAAAATTAACTGCACATACACAAAATAAAATAATTTACTTGATTTTTTTTCATTATGTCTACTTGTAAGTATATAATGTGCAAATTAGTGTTGTCAAAAAACCCGGTATTTCGGTACCAAGTCGGTACTAAAAAAATGAAAACGTTACAGTACCAGGTTTTCTGAAGTACCGGTGGTACCGAGTACCCGGTCAGCCCGGTTCTTGATGCGCTATCAGAAAGCAATCCTCTTCCGGTGTTGCCAAGTCTGCGGTTTTCCCGCGGAATTGGGCTGCTTTAACACTGTTGCCGCGGGTTGTTTTTCATGTCCGCGGGTTGAAAAACGACCCCATTAACGTGATATTTAGCC
>NW_015540921.1:175121-181318 GCF_001515605.1 Sinocyclocheilus anshuiensis
ATGTTGCATTTGGTCAGACTCAGCCCATTGCTTTACTGAAGTATATTATATTGTTCTTTTACAGCTGCAGCCTGAGGAAGATCCTGAAACACACCAGCAAACCCTAAAACAGACAACAGTTTACAGATGTTTTTCAGCGGCAGCAGAACTATGACTAAACTTTTGGGTGAAACTTTTTTCTTACTTTTATTACTTGTGGAAAAACTTGAAACACTTTTAAATAAGTATAAAGAATGGCATTGGTTTTGTACATTTAAATTTTGTTTAACGTTATTAATAAAAATGTTGTTCAATTAGCATGTTTTTGTGTTTTGCTTTGGTACCGAAATTGGTACCGAGAACCGTGGATTTTCACTGGTATTGGTACCGAATACTGAAATTTTGGTACCGTGACAACACTAGTAAAAATACCACAATTAAAGTATAAATATTATCTATTTTTCTAATTTATCGCTTATTTATTGCTTTTATTTGTGCTTGGTGTAAATAGCCTCTGCATTTTTTATGTCTGGTTTTCAAACCCTTGTGAGGGTAAAATGGGTTTCTCAGTCTTCTTTTCATTTCTGCAACAGACTAGTAATTGACATCCAAAATAAATAAATAAATAAAAATAGCCAAACACATAATTTCACAGACGTTTTGACTGTGAAACTCAAATAGATGCAGAAACAGCAAATTCGCCTTGGAAGATTCAGAAGACAATCAAAATAAATAAAAATCTAGTCTTTAAATTCAAGTTCTCATGTATTTAATAATTCATTCTTTGACAAGCTACTATCAAGGTTTTCTGTTTTTTATCTTTCTTTTTTTTTTGCTTTTCAAAGTGTTGATTTTTGGTGAATTGCATGAAAACCAATAGAGGTCAATTTGTCTCAATCAATGCAACCAAAATGTGCACAGCCTTTTCAAAACACACTTATGTGCTGAAACTTTGCATGCACATTCATGACCCAAAATGAGAAGAACGCACCAAATTTATAGAAGAAATAAATAGTTTAACCAGCGTTTCAAGCAGTTTAAAAACCAAGTGTGGGTCAAATTTACCCATAACACAATAAGAGGAAACAGTAAAGGCAAAATGCTCGTGCCGATTAAATAAAACTCATGGACATATTCTGCATCAGCTACCCAACAATAAAGAACAAGCACTCTACAACGGTCGTGTACAACCTCTTTAGTGTGTATAAGTATACTTTTATGCCATCTAACACCTCAGTGTGAACAGCAGCGGAGTTTGAAGTATCATGCAGCACCATTTACACTAAGAAGGATCTTCTTAAATCCATGAACTCTGCGACAAAACAAGTGTGCAGGAAGAGAGCCTCTTTAAACCTCTTCAAACCCAGAGAGCATTTGTCTTGGCTTATGAGGGAATCTCTAGAATGGCCAGCGAAGGCCAAAGGATATGGACTCGTGACTTCAAAGCATGGCCTATTTTATAGCGCCTGAGAAACAGCAGATTGAGCTGAAGGAGGAGGCTAGTAATCTCTAACTACACTTATCTATGGGAAAGAAAGTTTGCGCAGCCTGACCTTTCAAAGTGAAGGGCAATAAAGCACTTAAACACACCAGAAGGGAATCCGTCATCAAAAGCTAATACATAGAAGAGACCGGGGCTAGTTGTCACATGGGGAAAATCACGTCTACACTCAAAAAATATATAGGCCTACATTTAAGATTTATATATCTGAATTAAAATGAAATGTCTGGATTACAGAGTTTTAACATAAACAACTAATAAACTTAATGTGATGCATATTTGTCAATGGTATCTAAATGAAGCGGGTCAGATTTCTTATATTTATTTAAAGAAATATATTTTCAAAATGCATTTATTCAAATAAACCTGGCTATTGTGTATTTAAAACGCATTCAGTTCATTAGCACTATTACAGAAATCTGACCCATTTCATTTATGCATGACTGACAAATATGCATCAGATTATGTTTATCAGTTTGTTTACGTTAAAACTGTGCAATCAAAATGCATGGAAATATCATATGTAATGCAAATACATAAATCTTAAATTCAGACATAAATATTTTTAAATATGTAGAATTGACCTTAAATTTAATATTTTTTTTCTTAAATTATTTTTTTTTAAACTTAAATTGTTTTTTTTTCATAAATGTCATGATTGCAGAAAAGTCATGACATGTTTTGTATGTTTTATGATAAATAATAGGCTTTTTATATTTTAGTATTATGCTTCATTGAGAACCTATACGTTCATAGCGCTTTTCTTAATAATGAAGCAAAATATAGTAGTTTACCACATAATGACACCTTTACGGGGCATGTTGTCACGCTGTCTTCACACTGTACTATAACATAGTGTGACAACATGCCCCATAAAGGTGTCATTATATAGTAAACTACTATATATTTTTTTCCACTCCCACAAAAAAAGGTACTAATATATCCCTTTATGCACGTTTTAGGGGTAAATGAGGTACAAATGTGTACTTTTTGAAACAGTACCATCCCAGTGACAGCTTTTGTACCTTTTTACTGGTTAAAAACAGTGTACACGTTCAAACATTTTATTTCTCAGGTCAAGATTTTAAGGTTTATGTTTAAACAGAAATTGATTTCTGGAGTAAAGCGTGTGACAACTAGCCCCGGGCTGCTCTACATGAATGTACTGACAGAGATAAAGAGAGGAAACTCAGGAGATGATTCCCAAACTGCATCTCAGTAAAAACTTCCTTCCTTCTTCACAGCGCTGCCAAGAAAAGACCAGCGGCCAATGAAAACACAACAGCCTCCAGTGGAAAAGAAGAGCATTACAGCACAGACAACAAGAGCATCTTTACTTCTGCCCTCACTTTCACAAAACAAATCGCTTAGACTCTAAATTCTGACTGAATGAGCATTTCAAGTACTCTATTTTCTACCTGCAATGAAATAATTACATATCACAACCTAAGGCAGCTTATTGCTTTAATAAACAAACAGTTAAAACTGTATATCTACTGTATTTAGGTTAATTTAGCTTTCCTTCTAAGTGTTCAAAAAATCTTGTATTAGTGAATGAGATGTTTAACTAAAATGTCATAGTACTACACATTTGTTTTTGTTTTATACTGTTAAGTTATAAAACATCAAGAATAGTGAATATTTTAACAATAAAACCCACCAATATCAGTCTCTTATGGGAGACTTCATTCAAAAGTGCTTCATCAGAATGCAATTCTCATGAAATATTCTAGGAACAAAGATAATTTCACATGCATTGTGTCAATGTTTTCGTGAACAAGCAACTCAGTCCCAAACCAATTAACACTAGTGTCATTATGAGAAATCAAAACAAAAGGGACAGAGAGGCAATTACAGAAAATGAATCTGCATTCAGAAAACCAATAATGCAAAAGCATAATGCGAATTCCCACAGACTGCACAGTAAAACAAAGGCAGATCGGGGCTAGTTGTCACATGGCTTGTATCGTAGTAATTTTGAGGCTTGTTGAAACAGTATAATAAATATTGTTTTTTGCTTTACTGTTCTATTGCTTAATGTTCCATTCCCATTGTGACAACATGCCCCGGTGTCCTCCACAGTAGTCACCACTGATCACACTTCCTGTGTTATGCTGCCCTTTGCTGGTCACTAACTGAACAACACAAACTCACTGACCACAAACTGGGGCCCGTTTCAACAAGGAGGTTCAACAAACTCTGAGCTGAAACTTGAACTAATATGCACCAATATAATCCTCTCCCGATGTAAATGAATGAATGCAGCCTCCTCATCTACAGGATTCTGTACGAAAGGACATGCTGTTTTTGTCACTTTCACACTGTCTGCCTGATGAAAATACGCGCAATTATGCTTTTTTACGTAGTATTTTTGTTTTGTTGTTTCCAGTCAAAATATCTCAAGACTCTTAAATCAAGATGCAGTTTCTTCTACATAAGACAAATGACAAGGTATTTTTGTTATTTTGCAACCAATGGGGTAAGAAAAATAATCTTGTTTAGATTTGCATTAAATTATTTATTTTTCTTGTTTTAAGTAAAATGCGCTTAATTTAGATTACAAAATACTCACTAAGAAATGCATTTTTTGCAGCATGAATGAATGAAGGAATGAGGTATTTAAGCATTGCACTTTAAATAAGGGTGAGGAGACCGAAATAAACTCTGGGTTTACCGAAGAAAACCTGCTCCTGACCAGGTTAGGTTCACGGAGTAAATTACCATGGTAAATGACTCTGACTATAAGTTACCTCTCTTTCAGAAACGGGCTTGACTTACCCTGCTTTCTCGGGTTTGACAAACCTCCCATTCTGAAACGGAAAACCCAGAGTTTCCCTCATTTCAAGGTTCCCTGTTGAAAAAAACAGCATTAGCTGGTTAGGTATGTATTGACGCTGGGATGCTGGTTTAAGCTGGTCGTTTGCTGGTTTATGCTGGTCATGTGCTGGCAAAGGACCAGCATAAACCAGCAAAAGGACCAGCTGCCAAGAAAAGACCAGCGGCCAATGAAAACACAACAGCCTCCAGTGGAAAAGAAGAGCATTACAGCACAGACAACAAGAGCATCTTTACTTCTGCCCTCACTTTCACAAAACAAATCGCTTAGACTCTAAATTCTGACTGAATGAGCATTTCAAGTACTCTATTTTCTACCTGCAATGAAATAATTACATATCACAACCTAAGGCAGCTTATTGCTTTAATAAACAAACAGTTAAAACTGTATATCTACTGTATTTAGGTTAATTTAGCTTTCCTTCTAAGTGTTCAAAAAATCTTGTATTAGTGAATGAGATGTTTAACTAAAATGTCATAGTACTACACATTTGTTTTTGTTTTATACTGTTAAGTTATAAAACATCAAGAATAGTGAATATTTTAACAATAAAACCCACCAATATCAGTCTCTTATGGGAGACTTCATTCAAAAGTGCTTCATCAGAATGCAATTCTCATGAAATATTCTAGGAACAAAGATAATTTCACATGCATTGTGTCAATGTTTTCGTGAACAAGCAACTCAGTCCCAAACCAATTAACACTAGTGTCATTATGAGAAATCAAAACAAAAGGGACAGAGAGGCAATTACAGAAAATGAATCTGCATTCAGAAAACCAATAATGCAAAAGCATAATGCGAATTCCCACAGACTGCACAGTAAAACAAAGGCAGATCGGGGCTAGTTGTCACATGGCTTGTATCGTAGTAATTTTGAGGCTTGTTGAAACAGTATAATAAATATTGTTTTTTGCTTTACTGTTCTATTGCTTAATGTTCCATTCCCATTGTGACAACATGCCCCGGTGTCCTCCACAGTAGTCACCACTGATCACACTTCCTGTGTTATGCTGCCCTTTGCTGGTCACTAACTGAACAACACAAACTCACTGACCACAAACTGGGGCCCGTTTCAACAAGGAGGTTCAACAAACTCTGAGCTGAAACTTGAACTAATATGCACCAATATAATCCTCTCCCGATGTAAATGAATGAATGCAGCCTCCTCATCTACAGGATTCTGTACGAAAGGACATGCTGTTTTTGTCACTTTCACACTGTCTGCCTGATGAAAATACGCGCAATTATGCTTTTTTACGTAGTATTTTTGTTTTGTTGTTTCCAGTCAAAATATCTCAAGACTCTTAAATCAAGATGCAGTTTCTTCTACATAAGACAAATGACAAGGTATTTTTGTTATTTTGCAACCAATGGGGTAAGAAAAATAATCTTGTTTAGATTTGCATTAAATTATTTATTTTTCTTGTTTTAAGTAAAATGCGCTTAATTTAGATTACAAAATACTCACTAAGAAATGCATTTTTTGCAGCATGAATGAATGAAGGAATGAGGTATTTAAGCATTGCACTTTAAATAAGGGTGAGGAGACCGAAATAAACTCTGGGTTTACCGAAGAAAACCTGCTCCTGACCAGGTTAGGTTCACGGAGTAAATTACCATGGTAAATGACTCTGACTATAAGTTACCTCTCTTTCAGAAACGGGCTTGACTTACCCTGCTTTCTCGGGTTTGACAAACCTCCCATTCTGAAACGGAAAACCCAGAGTTTCCCTCATTTCAAGGTTCCCTGTTGAAAAAAACAGCATTAGCTGGTTAGGTATGTATTGACGCTGGGATGCTGGTTTAAGCTGGTCGTTTGCTGGTTTATGCTGGTCATGTGCTGGCAAAGGACCAGCATAAACCAGACAAAGGACCAGC
>NW_015540921.1:181570-188194 GCF_001515605.1 Sinocyclocheilus anshuiensis
TAAACCAGCAAAGGACCATCTTAAACCAGCAAAGGACCAGCTTAAACCAGCAAGGACCAGCAAAAACCAGCAAAAGGTCCAGCTTAAACCAGCAAAGGACCAGCTTAAACCAGCAAACGGACCAGCATAAACCCGGAAAAGGACCAGCATAAACCCGGAAAAGGACCAGCATAAACCCGGAAAAGGACCAGCATAAACCCGGAAAAGGACCAGCATAAACCCGGAAAAGGACCAGCATAAACCCGGAAAAGGACCAGCATAAACCCGGAAAAGGACCAGCATAAACCCGGAAAAGGACCAGCATAAACCCGGAAAAGGACCAGCATAAACCCGGAAAAGGACCAGCATAAACCCGGAAAAGGACCAGCATAAACCCGGAAAAGGACCAGCATAAACCCGGAAAAGGACCAGCATAAACCCGGAAAAGGACCAGCATAAACCCGGAAAAGGACCAGCATAAACCCGGAAAAGGACCAGCATAAACCCGGAAAAGGACCAGCATAAACCCGGAAAAGGACCAGCATAAACCCGGAAAAGGACCAGCATAAACCCGGAAAAGGACCAGCATAAACCCGGAAAAGGACCAGCATAAACCCGGAAAAGGACCAGCATAAACCCGGAAAAGGACCAGCATAAACCCGGAAAAGGACCAGCATAAACCCGGAAAAGGACCAGCATAAACCCGGAAAAGGACCAGCATAAACCAGCAAAGGACCAGCTTAAACCAGCATCCCAGCGTCAAAACATACCTAGCATATGCTGTTTTTTTCAACAGGGTTAACAAACTTTTAACAACAAACCTTTCCGGGCCTCAGGACTGCTAAGAATGAATCAAAAGCCTCAAATTTATATAAAATCACATTCATCTGCCGAGTCACAGGTGTCTGTGTACTTACAGTGTTACCTCGCAGATGATTGTTGCTCATCAGGTATTGATTATCGCCAGTTATTGATCGTCTTTGAGCTATTAATTGTCCTCGGATATTGATCGTCCTCAGGTATTGATCGTGTTGTGATGATAGTATGTGCTGGTTTTGTATTAAACTACATCTCAATTATGTTAGACTACCTGAGAGAATTGTTTTAAAATTAAATATCGCGGTACTGCAATGAAACGAATAAATGTTAAGCCAAAAAAATACGACATCTAAACCAAATAACTCGCCGCGGATGTCGATGTTTTGCGTCTTCAGGTAACGGAACCCGCTCACGCCACACCACGTGATGTGGCCGATCTGCGCGCGCGCGGGAACGCGTAGCGCCATATTTAATTTTTGACGGGAATGAAAACGAGGCTGTGAGGGATCGAAGTGCAGCTATTGTTTAACAACATACCGATTGTTCATCTGTAGAAAATTAAGGAAAAAACTTTCTGTAGACAAAACGTCCATTAAAAAGTTGTGAAGAGTTAATAAAATTAGACAGCGCATTTAAATTCAATATGGCGTCTGACCTGATTCTATTGGCTCTTGTTGAACTCGTGAGTGAGAATGGTTAAATGCAAAATAACACACTCAATTAAGTGTTATTCTAGTATTATATAGGCTACAACTATTATAGTTCGAATTTTTTATGTTTTGTAATTTGGTTAATTATTTTTTCATAATTATACGGGGTTTTTTTTCGTTTTATTTCCGTTATAACTTTAGTACTTCAACTTAAACTTATTTTCCATTACATTTTTACATTTTCATTTAGTTTTTTTTGTCTTCATCTATTGTTGTTAAAATAATTTTAATAGTCTCAGGCAGAGCCAGTAAGATGAAAGGATTTATCTTGACTCTGTCATGGAAATTATGTATAAACCCTAATTAAACAATTTAATAATCAATTTACAATTAATTTATACCTGTGTTGTATTACGCTGTACGCCGTGGACGAGTGCTTTGTAAAATGAATGGATTTGGTGATTCAGCTGCGGACGCCATCTTCTGGTGAGACGCTGCAATTCATTCGGCGCGCGACTCTCACACTGCATTGTGGGTATTCTCTAGCTGTTGAGCATATACCAGTTGTACACTCGTTATTGCTGTGCATTGTGGGATTGAATGAGTGCACACGATAATGTCCAGTAAGGTTTCAGATACCACTAAAAATGGCTGTCCCCTCAAATAGTTCAAATGTTCCTCCTCAAGTTAATATAATTTTAATCTTATGTACAATAACAACCCATCATATCTCAAACATGCATTCGCTAAAACGAACTGCTATAAGGACGACAGTAAGTTATCTGATTTCTCAAACACATAAAACTACATTCTTTTTGTAGTTTACTAAAGCATTAGAGGTGATTGAACATTTTAGTTGTGTGTTACTGTGATAAACTACCAAATGCGGACTTTTTTGTTAGACTAAATTGAAAGAAAGCAATCTTTATCACGGATTAGCAAACAAAGAGCGCACAATCTGCCTCACAAAGACCTACAGAAACCAAAAAAATCAATGCTGCTCTTTATGCATTAGGCCAGAATTGACATCAAAATAACAGATGCCTCGAAAAAATGATGCCTTTCACTATTGATTCAGCGTCAAACGTCAACGTCTAAACCTGGCACTTTATAATACAAACATTGTTGGCGCCTTGACGAATTGCCTTTGTTCCTCTTTGGATAAAAGCATGCATAAATGCAAATGTCTTGATGCAGCTGCAGCTTAATGATTATTAAATCAATCAATCTGAAGGAAGGAGAAGTAGTTTTTTCAAAAAGCCCATCATGTCTATGTGCTGCAGTAGTCAGAATGAACCAGTCCTCTTGGTTTTCTGTATTCATGCGTCACAGAACTATGAGCTCAGATGCATGAGAGGTTATAAAGGCCATATGAGGCATAAAGTGTGTCCGGCAGCGGCCCTCAGACGTGTGGGCTCCGTCTCTTCACGCCGCTCTGTCTGGCGTCGTCTCGGCCCCCCGTGGCTCCTCGCGTTTGTAGGGTCTCCAGAGGCTTCATTAAAAGCGCATACATGGAGTGCAAAGTCTTTTTGCTCTCGTCAGAAGCTTTCTAGTGTCCCGAACCCCTCCGCAGATCTCAAAATATAAATGCAGAGAAACAACGGAGTTATTTTTATGGTCAGAGAGATATGAGAGTTTCTGGCCAATTAAGTTTGTCTTTATATGGTAAATAGTGACGTACAGTCGAAACAAGTCTGAGAACACAATGGAAATATGGGATTTTGTATGCTTTACAACTAGAAATAAATGTGAAATATAAAAAAGTTGTAAAACAAAAAAAATTAAGCAGAACATTTTCAAATCTTCTTCCATTCTTCATCTCAAAATTAAAGATTTTGTTAATATTTGAAACAGATTTTTTAAAATATATTTTCTGTTTTCACTTTAATTTTAGTTACATTTTTATTTATTTTGTTGTGTAATTTTGTCATTTTTATTATTTTACTTAAAATATCTATATAGTATTTATTAATTTTTATTTATTAGTTTTAGCTTAATCACTTTTAGTTATTTTAGTACTTTAAGTTGGCAACTTTTTAAAAACTGTTTATTTTATTTCAAGCAATAAAATGTTTTTCATTTTAACGATAATAATCCTGTTTCCTGTTCATGAGACAAATACTGGGACATTCTCATATCCATTTGTAATTTAAATCAATAATATAATATAATATGCACCCTAGACTGTGATTAACATGACACAGACATTATAGAAAAATGAAAAACTCTGTAAAACAGCCAGCATCATAACCTGTCAAAGGGACGCTTGTGAATGAGGATGAGTTTGTTTCTTCATCAGGTTTGTAGAAATGTAGCATTGCATCAGTGTCTCACTGCAAGTGAATGGGTGCCGTCAGAATGAGAGTCCAAACAGCTGATAAAAACATCACAATAATCCACAAGTAATCCACAGCACTCCAGCCCATCAGTTAACATCTGGAGAAGACAAAAGCTGAAACACATCCACCATTAAGACGCTTTTAACTCAAATACAAGTCCATAATCGAGGATCAAAGAGCATCCATTGCTGAGACAGTGATGCAATGCTACATTTCTCCAAATCTGAAGAAGAAACATGTGCATGCATGTGAGACCACTGTGATATTATGTACTCAGACGAGTGTTTTCGCTTCTTTTTGACGCAAGTAAATCTCTCGATCTCATTTAGTGCTTCATAAGCAGTTCTAGAGCAAACACATGCACTTATAGGACTATGAAGTTAATTCGTCAGCTAATTAGGATGTATTGCAGATTCCCTGTATCATCATAATGTCGAATGGATTTTTGGCTTCCAGTGAACAAAAACAGGACAGAAGCAGCATACTGATAAATGAACGCAGGATCTGCTCTTTCAACAAGCCTTATAGATTAAACCAGAAGCAGGCCAGAGAGGAACCTGACCAAGCTTTACAGGAACATTAATTTGGATGAAAAATTGCATGAAATATTTCAGTACATAAAAGGATCGTTCCCATTTTTAAAGTGTGAGGGGACATTCATTTGATTGAATGCCATTGTGGTCTAATTGAGGTTATGCAATCTGCATTTTTAAATGTGAAGCAGCTCATGCTGCAAGATAATCAAAGAACAACAATTACATGTCGTGATACAGAAGTCTCAGACTCTTCAATGTGTGCGATCATTAACCCTGGTATTAACATCCATGTTGCAATGTATCGTGCAAAAGTAAAAAAATAGAATTTCACCACAAAAGTTTAAAGTTGTGCACTGGTAAAAACAAACCAAAAAAAAGGTAATTTTGTCTTGTTTTCTATCACAATCCATCAAGATACATTTACTGGAGATGCAAAATGACTTCAGATATTAAGTCTTGTTTTCTGAAATATTGAGTTTTTGCTTAAAACAAGAAAAAAAAACTGGGTCAGTAAAATAATCTTGTTTTTCCTTTGAATTAAATTTATTTTTCTGACCCTCTTATCGGATTTTGTCTTGTTTTAACCTTGTCCTGCTAAAAATCCTTCAACTAATTTGGTGTTTTCAATCAAAAATGACCGGCCTTTTAAAAATGACTTATTATGCTATATTATTAACAAATTGTTTCAAAGGAAACTTTTTTCAGTGCAGTAAAAAAAAAAAAAAAAGTAAAATTGTGAAATATTATTATAATTGATATTATTAAAATATTATTATAAATGTGAAATATTGTAATAAACCACTGTTTTCTATTTCAAGTTTAAAAGAACAGCATTTATTTGAAATCCTTTGTAACATTGTAAATGTCTTTACTGTCACTTTTAATCAATTTAATGCATCCTTACTAAGTACATTTCTTAAATATATATTTTTTTCCTGAAAGTGCTAGTTAATGTTATTGCATTGGACTAAAACTTTGGTCAGACAGAGTATAACAACTACAAAACAAATAAATAAAAATTATATTTTTTGTGCTTTTTTCCTTACCTTGTTACACTTGTGGTGTTCCCGGTCAAAAAAGACCAACCTTTTAAAAATTGCTTGTAAATCTCTCATTATGCTGTATTATAACCAAATCTTGGATTCCATCTTTTTATCAACTTGTTTTCTTTCAATCAGCACAGGTTTTGTGTTTCTTTTAGGAACTGATTGATTTTAGGCATCATTGATCTGATCTCATGCACCTCATTTTTTGAGTGGAAAAAAATTATTTGTGGATAATTTTGGCAATATTCATTCCAAAACTGAGGTGCATGAGCTCAGATCAATGAGGCCTACGATAAATCAGTTCCTAAAAGAAACACAAAACCTGGCTGATTGAAAGAAAACAAGTTGATAAAAAGATGGAATCCAAGATTTGGTCATAATACAGCATAACAACAAATCTATAAGCAATTTTATTTGTAAGCAAGTTATTTTTGAATGGGAACACCAAGGTTTGTTTTTTTAACAAGGTGGGGAAAAAATCCCCCAAAAAAGTACAAAAATTATCAAAGTTTTTGGGGAAGTTGTTCTACCCTGTGTGAGCAAACTCAGTAAGTTTTAGTCCAATGTGATAACATTAACTAGCATTTTCTGAGAAAAGAAAATCCTCTCCAGGTCAAAATGACCTGAACAGAACGTAAACTCACTTAATTTTGATTAATGTTTCAGAAAACAAGACTTAATATCTGAAGTAATTTTGCATCTCAAGTAAATGCATCTTGATTTAAGAATATTTAGATGTTTAATACAGACTTTCTCACTCAGACGGTGAGAAAGAAGAATCAGTTGTTAGTGAAGTTTTCGGCACACAATTAAAATTTGCCGCTTAACGATGTAAGGTATCATTAGCATGGGTAGCCGTGCTTTAAGTTGAAAATTCATCCTCCCAAGTCATTATTAAAGAGACGTTTCTGCCGAGAGAGACATTGGGTGACATTTGCCCATGAATATTTAAAGGGAGAGGTATTATTTGTTATAACATGTCAGACTGTAATACAACGCAAGAGTCCATTATGATCCTCCTGAGAGCAATTAAACAGGAATTGCTGAAAGACATCATGACCGCTGCTCAGATCCACAGTGAAGAATGTACTGAACATCTTTAAGCAGGAGTCTAATTAATTAACATGCCAATAGTCAGACATGAAGGAAAAATAGTTATTAGATACAAATTGTATGTATCTGTGTTTGCATCAGTATGTATATGATTCACATCCCAGCTCTCTCTCTCTCACACACACACACACACACACACACA
>NW_015540921.1:188541-193331 GCF_001515605.1 Sinocyclocheilus anshuiensis
TTTTATGGTGACTTTCCATAGACATAATGATTTTTATACTGTGCAAACGATGCATTTATATGATTTATAAGCTTTTCCTCATGTGAGCCAAATGTACCCACAAGGTCAAAAATGCCAGGTTTTACCATCTTTTTGGGAACATTGGATCTGATGGGTCACAGAAAGTGAAGAGAAACAATGCTGAATGCAAATAATAAAATACAATTAACCTTAATAATAATAATCATGCATAGTAAAATAATCGGAGGTCAAATGTCATGCATCCAGTTAAATTCTGCAATATTTGTTTACACGTATGCATTTAGCAGACGCTTTTATACAAAGTGACTTACAAAAGAGGAACAAAAGCATTTTGTCAAATAGCCAACAATGTTTGATCAAAAATACAGTAAATATAATGTGAAAATTGTGAAATATTATTACAATTTAAAACAGCTGTTTTCTATGTGAATATCTGTTAAACTATAATTTATTTCTGTGATCAAAGCTGTATTTTCAGCATCATTACTGCAGTCTTCAGTGTCACATGATCTTCAGAAATCATTCTAATTTGCTGATTTGCTGCTCAAGAAACATTTCTGATTATTATCAATGTTGAAAATATTTTATATTTTTGTGTAAACCGTGATACATTTTATTTTTCAGGATTCACAGATTAATAGAAAGTTCAAAAGAACAGCATTTATTTGAAATATAAATCTTTTGTAACATCATGTGTTACTGTCACTTTTGATCAGTTTAATGCGTCCTTGATGAATAAAAGTTTTAATTTCTTAGATTTTTTCCCCCCGTTTTTACTACTCGTTCTCTTTCTGCTCTTTTGTACTGATAAAGCGGATGTCAGCAGCAGGGGGAGATGTGGCTCTTTCAGCATGCTGTAGTTTTACTGCAGTAAGATTTCTCTTCATGATCACCTCTGATAAACACATGCAAACGCAATCACATCAGGAGAGTGACTGACTGACTGATTGATGGGGAAACTGACACACACATCCACATGAACACTAATGAAAAACACTCTCCTCTGAAGGAGAAAGACATCTGCTGAGTGTGTTGAACATCACCTCATCTCAATGGGCTTGGGATACACATCGCTTATATTTATTCCTGCACTGACGTCACTTGCCTCCTCAGTTTTGTGTTGAGAAGATAAAGTTAGAAAGTCAGATATTGCCTGTGGGACAATGTCTACTGATTCCATGCTATATTTAAAAACACTAGGTCTGTACAGTGGGCAGTATTAAGTACTGTTATTGTGATTCACGTCGGCACTAATGATGATCAACTTCGCCAGTCGAAGATCACTAAAAATAACATTAAAGAGGTGTGTGAACTTGCAAGTGCGATGTCAGACACTGTAATATGCTCTGGTCCCCTCCCTGCTTACCGTGGCGATGAGATACATAGCAGACTCTCGTCACTCAATGGCTGGATGTCTAAGTGGTGCCCGCAGAATAACATAGGTTTTTATAATACAGATAAACAATTGATAAAGCTTGGCTTAATGAATATTATATCCCTTTCTACAAAAGCGCTTTTTGTAAATGTTATGATCACGGATCATAACCTAGATGTGCTCTGTTTGACAGAAACCTGGCTAAAACCAGATGATTACATTATTTTAAATGAGTCTACCCCCCAAGATTACTGTTATAAACATGAGCCGCGTCCAAAAGGTAAAGGGGGAGGTGTTGCTACAGTTTATAGCAATATTTTCAGTATTTCTCAGAGCTCTGGTTTAAAGTATAATTGGTTTTACGTAATGGTGCTTCATCTAACATTGCCCAGAGAAACAAGTGTTAATGATAAATCCCCTGTGACGTTTGTACTGGCTACTGTATACAGGCCACCAGGGCACCATACAGACTTTATCAAATAATTTGCTGATTTTCTATCTGAGCTAGTGTTGGCTGTAGATAAAGTCTTACTTGTTGGTGATTTTAATGTCCATGTTGATAATGAAAAAGATGCATTGGGATCAGCATTCATAGACATTCTGAACTCTATTGGGGTTAGACAACACGTCTCAGGGCCTTCTCACTGTCGTAATCATACTCTAGATTTAATACCGTCACATGGAATTGATATTAATGGCGTTGATATTCTGCAGCAGAGTGATGATATCTCGGATCATTATCTAGTCTTGTGTATACTCCATATAGCTAAAGCTGCAAATTCAACTCCTTGTTACAAATATGGCAGAACCATCACTTCTACCACAAAAGACTGCTTTGTAAATAATCTTCCTGACTTGTCTCAATTCCTCATCAAATCAAATAGCTCAGAAAAATTTGATGATGTAACAGAAACTATCGACTCTCTCTTTTCTAGCACTTTAGATATGGTTGCTCCTTTACGCTTAAAGAAGATTAAGGAAAACAGTCCGACACCATAGTATAACGAGTACACTCGCGCCTTAAAGAGAGCAGCCCGGAAAATGGAGCGCAGCCGGAAGAAAACAAAACTAGAGGTATTTCGTATTGCATGGAGGGAAAGTATTTCTACATAGAGAAAAGCCTTAAAAACTACTAGATTTGCTTACTTTTTGTCTCGTTTAGAAGAGAACAAACACAACCACATGCATTTATTCAATACAGTGACTAATTTAACAAAAAATAAAGCATCAGCAGGCACAGACATTTCCCAACAGCACAGCAGTAATGACTTTATGAACTTCTTTACTTCCAAGATTGATACTATTAGAGATAAAATTATAACAGCCATCAGCCACAGTATCGCATCAGATCCCCTGATGAACAATTCCACTCATTCTCTGCTATAGGACAGGAAGAATTGTATAAATTGTTAAATCATCTAAACCAACAACATGCATGTTAGACCCTATTCGATCTAGACTACTAAAAGAGTTGTTTCCAGAAGCCATAGATCCTCTTCTGAATATCATTATTCATCATTGTCATTAGGATATGTCCCAAAAACCTTCAAACTGGCTGTTATTAAGCCTCTCATCAAAAAAACACAACTTGATCCTGGAGTATTAGTTAATTACAGGCCGATCTCAAATCTCCCTGTTCTGTCAAAGATACTAGAAAAGGTAGTCTCCTCACAGCTATGTTTTTTCTTAGAGAAAAATTGTATCTGTGAGGATTTCCAGTCAGGATTTAGACCTTATCATAGTACTGACTGCTCTCATCAGAGTTACAAATGACCTGCTCTTATCATCCGATCGTGGTTGTATTTCTTTATTAGTGCTACTGGATCTTAGTGCTGCGTCTGACACTATCAACCACATTCTTTTGATTGGACTGCAAAATTATGTTGACATTAGTGGAAAAAAATCTTACTTATCTGACCGCCATTAGTTCGTAGCAGTGAATGAAGAGGTATCATATCGATCACAAGTGCAGTATGGAATACCACAAGGCTCAGTACTAGGACCGTTGCTTTTCACACTTTAAATGCTACCCTTGGGAGATATCATCAAGAAACATGGTGTTAGCTTTCACTGTTATGCTGATGATACTCAGCTCTATATTTCTTCATGGCCCAATGAAACATACCAATTCACAAAACTAATGGAATGCATAGTTGATATAAAAAACTGGATGACTGGTAATTTCCTACTGCTAAATTCTGAAAAAACTGAGGTTTTAATTATTGGACCAAAATCCTCTGCATGTAATAATCTAGAACAGTGTCTAACACTTGATGGCTGCTTTGTTAATTCTTTATCATCAGTTAGGAACCTAGGTGTGCTATTTGATAGCAATCTTTCCTTTAAAAGTCATGTTTCTAGAATTGGTAAAACTTCATTTTTCCATCTTAAAAATATTTCTAAATTATGAGCTATGCTCTCAGTGTCAAATGCAGAAACGTTAATTCAGTGAGCAACGTTCAGCAATCTCAGAAAGTTATTTTAAGTTTTTGATTGATTTTGCATAAAATTGCTTACTTTTGAATGCAAAATTTTACGCTCATTTGAGATATGAAAAATGAAAAACTAACTTATGGTTCATTCATCACACTAGAAATGCCGTCAAGTCACACTGCATTGTGGGATACTGTATTCTGTGCATTGTCCTCTGTTATTTACTGCACATTTTACTATAAATATACCCGTTCATTTCCATTCAATGCAACATATGCATCATATATAGTGCAGAAATGGATGTAAGATGGAAGCAAATTTTCGCAATTCTGTCTGGTGATGCAAGTAATTAGCCAGGTTTTAATTAAGTGAATCAACACTGATTACAAGTGGAAGAGTCGACCCCACAGACGTTCCTAATTGTGCTCCATCTGCTTCAGAACACACAGATCGGCTCACAGGACATCTGCATATTGGAAAATTGCAGCCAATGGCAAGTGACAGTGCAATATTTCACTGAATGCAGTGTGTTGGCTGAGTCTGACCCTGCTGTGACATCCAGCTTCACTTTTTTCTCTCAGTTTATGGATACTCTTCAGATGATCTTATTGTAAGTGATGTGATGTACTGTATCTGTGTAAGTCATCAGTGAGCTTTGACACGGTGTGCTTTTAAACTTGACACTCACGATGCTGTGGAAAACATGGACGTCATCATTTTGACTTGATAAATAGACGAGCGCCTGTATGAACTTCAGACTCCTCACATAATCTGTGAGTAACTACTACTGAAGGTTGATCTGAATATCTGATAATATCTGAAGATGATGTTCTGTGTCTTGTGCATGTTGTTTATTATGTTGGCTTCACAAAGTCAACATCCTGCTATTCTATCTATCTATCTATCTATCTATCTATCTATCTATCTATCTATCTATCTGTCTATCTATCTATCTATCTAT